>NC_140962.1:79011252-79018752 GCF_056783735.1 Eptatretus burgeri | reverse complement strand
GCAAATCCCGCCACCGCTGAATCCTTAACAATATGTATTTATGTACATCTGAATATATATGTATACATATATATATATATATATATATGTATGCATATATATATATATATATATATATATATATATATATATATATATATATATATATATATATATATATATATATATATGTCTGTATATAAATATATATATATATATATATATATATATATATATATATATATATATATATATATATATATATATATATATATATATATATATATATATATATATATATATATATGTTTGTACAATGTATACCCCGGTTAAAATAGGTGTACCATATCCCTGTGTCGTAAGAGGCGACCAGGGTTGCGTCAGGAAGGGCATCCGGCGTAAAACGTGCCAAATCACGATGCGGATCATACGTATGATCCGCTGTGGCGACCCCGAACGGTAGCAGCCGAAAGAAGAAGAAGAAGATATATGTTTGTATATGTATATATATATATATATATTTATATATGTTCTGTATATACATATATATGTGTGTGTGTTGATTTATATATATATATATATATATATATATATATATATATATATATATATATATATATATATATATATATATGTTTAGGTATATATATGTGTATATATACCTAAATATATATTCATATATGTCGATGTCGATGCACATATATGTGTATATATTGTTGTAGATTTCCACCGGTTCGGCGTGCAGACGACCGCCTCAGCCCAATTGCGGCCACGCGCGCCCACCGAACGTGGCAATCCAGTCGTAGCTTCCGAATCAATGCCGAAACCCACCTATGGGTGTTTTTAACACACCACAAACTTCTCAGTGCTCTGTCCACGCGCTCCAGGGTCTAATCGCCAAATTATCGATCTACCTAATTATTCGCACGGACAGAAACTACCGAGAGTTTCTACCTCAACGTGGCCTGCACAAAAACGAGCCGCTTAAGTGGCTCGTTCCGTATGCGAATGCCGAGCGGTTTTAATTCGCCAGATCCCATTGGACCAGATTATTTTGTCGGCTTTGTTATCAGCCAGCTAATTTCCCGATCGCATCAGGCAGTCAATGGAGAAAGTGACGCAATGAACGGGTTGACATTCAAACAATGGGTGACATTTATTTCCACACTCGGCACGTAAGCAGTCCATGGGGGGATGGGGGCAGGACATGAGCAAAAAGCCTACAGCCGAGTTCTATTCGGAATGCAAGTATATACAGGCACTTAACAACAATTCTACTTCACCAGACTGGCGCCACAAACAGACACACGCACACGCAGACAGAGATGGTGGCAAACGCCTTTATTAATACCCCAGCTCGGAGGGAAGGTGAGCTGGAGGTAAGGGTCTGTCTTGGACCTGGTCCTCGGGGCCGAACGGGACCCCTTGCCTGATCCGGAGGATCCAAGCTGGCGAAGCCAGCAGGGCGCAGACTGGTGGAAGAAGACCCACACCGATCGACTGAATCTCGTCGATCTCACAGAGCTCTTGTCGATATCCTCCGAGCTCTCGTCAATCTCACGGAGCTCTCGTCGATATCCTCAGAGCTCTGTCTCTCACAGAGGATTCGTCAATCTCCTCAGAGCTCCCATCGATCACACCGAGGATTCATCAATCTCCTCAGAGCTCTGTCTCCTTCACAGACTGACCCGTAGATCTCCTCAGAGCTCTGTCTCCTTTACAGACCGACGCCCTTCTGCGCATGCACCCCCCTCACACTCCTCCCATCCGCCAAATTGAGCGATAAATCCCGCGACCGGCCAGGCGGAGGTGCAAATCCAGGCGAGGGCGATGCGGTGCGGTCGCCGGTGACCGGGCGGCGCTGGTGATGGTGCAACCCCAAACAACAGGGAAACCCCACCATTATTACAAACCGCAGCGCAGGAACATTTAAATACCCGTTAGTCTAGGGGAAAGGGCTATCTATAAAACACGTACTTACCGATATAACTGACCTAAAGGACCTGAATGTTGAGTGTGATAGCTTTCCAAATCCGCAACAATATGTATATACATATATACATATATACATATATATATATATATATATATATATATATATATATATATATATGATTATATATGTATATACATATATATATATATATGATTATATATATATATGATTATATATATATATATTTATATATGATTATATATATATATATATATATATATATATATATATATATATGTGCATATATATATATGTGCATATATATGTATGTATATATATATATATATATATATATATATATATATATGTATGTATATATATATATATATATATATATATATGTATGTATATATATATATATATATATATATATATATATATATATTTATGTAGATATATGTATATATATATATATATATATATATATATATATATATATGTATATCTATGTGTATATATTTATATATATATATATATATATATATATATATTTATGTATATTTATATAATTATATTCGGGTGGTCCAAACTATTACAGTAAAAAATGATGTTGGTCAAATTATTCCTCTACATACATTATTTTTGTCCACTCGGGTTAACTTATACATGTGTGGAATTTGAGCTCGATTTGTGGATATTTAGAGGTCACCCCAAGCATGTCCCTATAATATATCTATATATATATATATATATATACATTATATATGTATATCTTCTTCTTCTTTCGGCTGCTCCCGTTAGGGGTCGCCACAGCGGATCATCCGTATGATCCGCATAGTGATTTGGCACATGTTTTATGCCGGATGCCCTTCCTGACGCAACCCTGGTCGCCTCTTACGACACAGGGATATGTTACACCTATTTTAACCGGGGTATACACCGGCCCAGTACACTGGTACTCATTTCGCCGACCTCGGAAGGATGACAGGCTGAGTCAACCCCCTGGTGTATTAATTCAGTGGCCCAACGGGGCTTGAACTCAGGACCTTTTGGATCCCAAGCCGCTGCCCTAACCACTGCGCCAACACCAGCCTCACACATTATATGATTTGAGTCTGAGATGACATTATATATGTATATATGTTTGCCAAATAGTTACACGTTTTGCCTCATGATCACAGGGAACTCTTTGAATCGCATTGTTAGGAAAACTAACCCTAACCTTAACAAAGGAAAAGATGGTCCAGAACCTACAGCATCCACAGTTACCTGACTGTCCTCGGCTACAGATCAAGGATAAAGGGGAACACCTCAATTTGGAGGACCTTGTGACAAAAAGGACCAGTTCCTTCTTTGATGTTTTGACAGAAGGTGGAATAGCAACCTCCTAAACATTCTTGAAGAAACCTCCTGGTCAGTGGACAGATGATCCATTGTACAATGACCTACGGGCTCAGTCCTTTCAGCTCAAAGTCGTAAATGACACTGCGGAACGGGGCATCAGCCTAATTCAAAAATCTAATGGAACATTCACCAAGGATGAGGACAATTCCTGCTTAGACTGGTATCAAACCACCATAAGATGACCCCGACTCCAACTAAGGCAGCAGTACAATCATAAATTGTAACATTACAAACATTTGTATCATATCATATGTGGGACACCTGATTTTGGAATAAAATGGGGTGACCCCTAAATATTGTTTTCTTGAAGAAAAATTTTGTGTGCTCTTTAGTTGGACGAGGTGTGTTCAAAAAGTATCTGACCTTTGTTCATAAAAAATGCTCGTATCCAGATACAACCAACTTTCACTAATCCCCTTCAAAGTGGTCCCCTTGGGCTGCCACACACTTCTCCCAACGGTTCTGCCACTGTCGGAAGCAGCACTGGGCCGCCTTTTTGCAATGGCGCGCAGCTGGTCCGTCGATTTCCGCATGATGTCTTCTCTGGACTGAAATCTGATCCCTTTCAGGGGCATTTTCAGCTTGGGGAAAAGCCAGAAGTCACACGCAGCCATGTCGAGAGAGTAGCGAGCCTGAAGAAGCACAGGTGTGTTGTGTTTGGCCAGGAAACTCTGTATCAAATGTGAAGAATGGGCGGGTGCGTTATCGTGATGGAGCTGACAATTGACCGCTGCCCACAGGTCCGGCCGTTTGCTTCGCACAGCGTCACGAAGGCGACGCAGTACCGCTTGGAAGTACTCTTTGGTGATGGTTGTGCCGTGTGGTGGGTACTCGTGATGAACCACGCCACTGGAGTCAAACAAGACGGTCAGCATGACTTTGACATTGCTGCGGACCTTCCTTGCTGTTTTTTGGCCTCGGGATGTTGGATGCTTCCATTGTGGTGACTGGAACTTGGTTTCTGGGTCGTACCCATAAACCCAGGTCTCATCGCCAGTGATCACTGTGTTGAAGAAGTCGGGATCGCTGTTCACAGTCTCCAGCATGTCCTGTGCAATCTCCAAAGGGAGTTGCTTCTGCTCGATCGTGAGCAGCTTTGGCACGAACTTCGCTAAGATTCTCCTTAAGCCCAAATCCTCAGTTACAATGGAATGAACGGATCCAATGCTGACGCCCGCCTCGTCTGCAAGTTCTCTGATCGTGATTCAACGATCCTGCATCAGCAGGGTCCTCACTTGGTCAATGACGATCTCATTTCGGGATGTTGAGGGCCGACCAGAACGTGCTTCACATTCCACTGATGTGCGACCATCTTTGAAGCGGTTGTACCACTCTTTTTTTTCTGTGTGGTCCCCATTGCTTCGTTCCCGAAGACCTGTTGAATCTAGCGGATTGTTTCCACTTGGGAATCGCCAAGCTTTACACAAAATTTGATGCAGTAGTGTTGTTCAAGTTTTTCCGCCATTTTGTCAAAAACGAAAATCCGACGGCACTCACTGACACTTCCTCACTCATCGGCGGTCTGTCTGCGAATGACAGCTTCTGCAGGCGGGAAAATATTCACGCATACGAATTAGGATCGCCTACATACGTGCACCAAACCACGCCTCCCTAGCTTCATTTGTTTACGCACGAAAAATTAAGGTTGGATACTTTTTGAACACACCTCGTATATGAAGGCATAAAAATAGCCTTGTGGAGAGAGGAAATGTGTTCATTATTTTTTCTGGACCACCCTAATATATGTGTATATATATATATATATATATATATATATATATATATATATATATATATATATATATATATATATGTATTTGTCTGTATATGTCTGTATATGTATGTGCATATACGAGTATATGTAGTTAGGTATATATGTATGTATATAATCATATGTATGAATATGTATATGTATATACTGTATATATATATATTTACTATATATATATATATATATATATATATATATATATATATATATGTATATATATATGTATATATATATATATATATATATATATATATATATATATATGTGTTTATATACAGCGGGGTGCAAAAGTAGGTATACAGTAAGGATTATACCAGTATTATAATCGTTGTGCTGGGATTCATTTAATATTGTAATTCATTGAATTCATTAAAATCATTATTACCATTTTTTATATTTTTATTTTCGTAATTCTTTCTATAATACATCTGTATAATCAATAAAATACGTTTTGTGGGCATGTTTTGTTTTTCATTACTGTATGCCCACTTTTGCAGCCATATATATATATATATATATATATATATATATATATATATATATATATATATATATATATATATATATATATATATATATATATATATATACATATATATCTTCTTCTTTCGGCTGCTCCCGTTAGGGGTCGCCACAGCGGATCATCTGTATGATCCGCATAGTGATTTGGCTTAGTTTTTACGCCGGATGCTCTTCCTGATGCAACCCTGGTCGCCTCTTACGACACAGGGATATGGTACACCTATTCTAACCAGGGCATACACCCGGCCCAGTACAATGTACTCACTTCGCCGACCTCGGAAGGATGACAGTCTGAGTCAGCCTCCTGGTGTGAATTAATTCAAGCGGCCAACGGGGTTTGAACTCAGGACCTTTTGGAGCCCAAGCCGCTACCCTCACCACTGTGCCAACAGCAGGATATATATATATATATATATATATATATATATATATATATATATATATATATATATATATATATATATATATATATATATATATATATATATATATATATATCTTCTTCTTCTTCTTTCGGCTGCTCCCGTGAGGGGTCGCCACAGCGGATCATCCGTATGATCCGCATAGTGATTTGGCACATGTTTTACGCCGGATGCCCTTCCTGACGCAACCCTGGTCGCCTCTTACGACACAGGGATATGGTACACCTATTTTAACTGGGCTATACACCGGCCTAGTATACTGGTACTCATTTCGCCGACCTCGGAAGGATGACAGGCTGAGTCAACCCCCTGGTGTATTAATTCAGTGGCCCAACGGGGCTTGAACTCAGGACCTTTTGGATCCCAAGCTGATGCCCAAACCACTGCGCCAACACCAGGCTTTTATTTATATATATATATATATATATATATATATATATATATATATATATATATATATATATATATATATATATATATATATATATATATATATATATATATACATATATATATATATACATACATACATACATACATACATACATACATATATGTATTATGTTGGTGTGTGTACATATATATATATATATATATATATATATATATATTTATGTTTTTATATTTGAATATGGATATTTATTATGTATATGTGTATATATATATATATATATATATATATATATATATATATATATATATATATATATATATATATATATATATATATATATATATATATATATATATTGCGGATTCGCGCCCGCCGGCGTGCTGACGGCCACGTAACTCGAATCGCGGCACGTCGCCCACCGGACGGACAATCCAGTCGTGACCCTCTCGGACTAACGCCGGGAACCAGTCACGGGTGGACCTTTCGGTCTCACCGCGATCGAGCCAATCAGCCCCCGCGTGGGATAGGGTTGCTCGCCAAATTCGACCTACCTAAGTACCCACGCGGAGGGTAGACCGGGCGATCGCACCTCGCCGCAGGTCGACTTCGGACACGGGCCACTTAAGCGACCCGTTCCGTACTATCGGGATAACCGAGCGGTGTTATCGTCGACCTCGACGGTTCGATTAACTATCGGGCGTATTCAGCCCACTACCAACCCTTTATGTGAAGCAAGATGAGGATTCAATGAAGGAAATGACGAAGCGAAGCGGGAAACAGTTCGACACGAAGCACATTTATTCGCGACGAACGGAAAGCACACATATTCAATTCCACCAAATGCACACAGAAAAGAAAAACACAATGCAATTTACACAAAAAGCAAATGTAAAAGCGAGGACACAATGCAGAGCTAATACCGACTACCGAGCACACGGCAACACTTATACAATTCTACTTCACAGACGGCGCCGACAACACATACCCAAAACCAAGGAAAGAATACCCTCAAGGATGAGGTGGGCCTGAGGCCGAGACCGGGTCGGGCCTACCCGTCTGGTGATGAGACGCG
>NC_140962.1:78996252-79006252 GCF_056783735.1 Eptatretus burgeri | reverse complement strand
GCCCATGAATGTTTCATGCAATTTATGAATACCACGTTGGTGTAGTGCAAGCCTGTAATTCTTACTTTCTTGGCGTTTTCCCACCGGATATGGTGACAACTTCCGGTTTCTTGTCGGTTGGTGTGAGTGAACCGTCGCCATATTGTCTTTGCTCGCTGAGCGAGACTCGTTATTCGTGCCGTTATATTCATAAACATTGTGCAGAAAGGGAACTTCGGTGTCTCGTCTCCTCCAAACCGTTTGATCACGGTATTTTCGTGGATCCTCTGTTCATCGTTATCCTCCGTATTAGCAGACTTACCGTAGGTTACCAGAACCTACTTTTCAATACTTGTTGTTTGTGATTCTGGTCCGTCCCACGTGCACTCTGATGATACCTCGGTAACTCGGGACCTACCAGCTGCAGAAACCACAATGAGCGGCTTTGGTGATGACAGGCACAAATCCAGGGCTCCACGGAAATATGACAGTGGTGCTCAAAAGCGGAAACGTTCCAAGGAAAAAGATGAAAGACACAAGGTCGTCGTCGACAAGACCCAGAAAATCTCAGAGTTTTTCACTCCTGCACAAACAGGCGATTCGTCCATGACAGAGGCTGGAACACCAACATTGACAGAACAAGCGGATTTGCCAACTCAACCCCGGTGTCACGATTCGCCCAACATCTCGGAAAGTTCCACTGATGAAGAACATGCATCATATGAAGAAGCACGAGATATACTGACTGATCGTGGACCTGGCTTTGCCAATGACATTGGTTGTTGGCCTCCTGAGCGACCGTCATCAGAGATGATCGACTTCTGATCATCACGAGATTTGGAGCCCCGCAGAATTGGACTGGTCCCTTTGATTCATCCATACAATTTGTTGAAGGTAGGAAACACTGCTGCTCCAATAATCTTTTTTACAGTAGATGACAAAACGGAGAGTCCGTGAAAAGGTCCTGGCTTTGCTTCTCCACATTAACCGGAAAACTGTACTGCATTGCTTGCTAGCTCTTTGGAGGCGCTACTGCCCTGGGCGGGGAAGGATTCAATGACTGGAAGCATGCCAGTCGTTCTATCAAGGTGTATGAGCGTTCACATGTGCATTGTGCGAATATCATCTGCTTGTCAGACAAAGCAACATCCGCAGGTCGTGTGGACACTGAACTCGTCAAACAGGTGAGTGAGATTGCGTCCTATTGGAGGGAGGTGCTGAAACGAAGTGTGAGCGTGATATCGTTTCTCGCTGAGCGTGGTCTGGCGTTCCGTGGATCGGATTAAATTGTTGGGTCACGGACGAATGATAACTACCTTGGTTTAATGGAATTACTTGCGGAATACGATCCATTTTTGGTGCAGCCCATTCAGAAATATGCCAAACAAGGTAGTGGCTACACCAACTACTTATCATCTATGACATGTGAAGAGTTAGTCTCCGTCATCAGAAAATATGTTCTGGATAACATCGTCGCTCGTGTGAAAGAGGCAAAATACTTCCCTGTGTCAGTCGATTCTACTCCTGATATAAGCCACATCGACCACATCACAGTTATTCTATGATACATCGAGAACGAGGCTCCAGTGGAGCGTTTCATGACCTTTCTGAGCAACACAGTACACACTGGACTCCAGCAAGCGATGGCATTACTGGATTTTTTGAAAGCCACTGGATTGGACATCGCTAATTGCCGAGGACAGTCTTACGATAGATAACGCATCGAATATGAGTGGCCGATACAATGGGATGCAGGGAATGATCAAACAGGACAACCCTCTCACAATATTTGTGCCATGCGTGACGCACTCACTGAACTTAGTCGGTCAGTCGGCCGTGGGATGATGTAGACCTGCAGCAGCATTCTTTGAATTCGTGGAACAAGTGTATGCATTTTTTTACAGCTTCCACGTCACGCTATGCCAGATTATTTGATGCCCTGAAAGCCAAAGGTCTGCAAGTTCCAAAGCGCCTCAGCGACACTCGCTGGTCGGCTCATTCTGATGCAACCCGAGCTCTTGTAGACGGTTACAGCGAAATAATGGATGTCCTCGATGAAATCGCAAATGATGAACAACTGAATAGTGAAACGAGAAACACCGCCGAGACACTTAACCAAACGATGTGCACGCTCGAGATAGGGTTCTATGCTGGTTTCTGGTCTACTCTCCTTGGTAGATTTGATCATACGAGTAAAACCCTTCAGTCACAAGCTCAACTCAACACAGCAACACAAGATCTCAACACAGCCATGCAGCTCCTCAAGTCACTGGTGAGCTTCGTGCAGTCATTACGCGATCAGTTTGATACATTCATTGTTGACGGAGTGGAGCGCTCAGGTACGGAGGAATTCACTCGCGGATCACGAAGACGAAAGCGTAATGTCCGCCTCGCTTCATTGGACTACGGACACACTCCAGAAGTAGAACTAGACGCCAAGGAGTCCTTTCGCATCAGTGGATATGTTGCAGTGATCGACGTACTGCTGTCACAGTTGGAAAAGCGTACAAACGCTTACAGCGAGATGAGCGACAGATTTGGATTCCTGCGTGCTCTTGTTCAACTCGAAGTGGAGCAGATTTGAGAGTAATGCTCGAAGCTCGTCGAGCTGTATCGGGAAGATCTATCACCTGACCTCACAGAAGAAATGATTCAGTTTCAAGCCATGATGAAGGAGTCAGAGCCAGACTCGGGCCGTACTGAACTCGAGATGTACAGTTTTCTCATCGAGCGAAAACTCACCGATACTTTCCCAAACGTGGAATAGCTGCTTCGGATTTACCTCTCACTGATGGTGTCGAACTGCTCCGGGGAGCGCTCATTTTCGAAACTCAAGCTTATCAAGAACCATCTTCATTCCACGATGGGGCAGCAGAGACTGGTCAATCTGACCATCATTTCAACCGAATCCGATGTGCTCAATTCCATGCAGGTGGACAGTATCATATCTGAGTTCGCTGCCGCGAAGTCGCGCAGGAAGCTTGTCCATTGATTAAGGCACCGTGTGTGTGTTCATTGATGTGGATACCACTGCCGTTTATTTGTGCTCGCTGGAAGTCGGCTATAAATCACCATTTCGGATTTCTCTTGTTCAGATGGTTTTTAGAAGTTAGAAGATTTTTCGTCGAAGTTCGTAGTATGATTAATGACAGTGTGTCGTTTGTTATTTTCTTATATAAGTCCATCTCTATCTCTTACTCTTGCAGCAACAGCATTTTTGTGATTTGATTTTCGAATAAGCTCAGAGATAAGTCATCAGCTCAAAGATAAGTCACCAGCCATATCAATAACAATCCGTCCATCTTGTCATATTGTCAGATTTAATTGTAATTTGTGAACATGAATGCCAAATCATTCCTGATCAGGAATGCCAAATCTATAGATACAAGTTCAGTTGTTGATGAAAAAGCAGTTATAATTTAAGTTGTTGATTAATCTCCAAATTTGGGGGCCCCCCACAATCATTGTGCCCACGGCCCCCCACATGGTAAATCCGGCCCTGACCATATCCCTGTGTGTCGTAAGAGGCGACCAGGGTTGCGTCAGGAAAGGCATCTGGCGTAAAAACTAAGCCAAATCACGATGCGGATCATACGGATGATCCGCTGTGGCGACCCCGAACGGGAGCCGCCGAAAGAAGATGTGTTTGTATATACATATGCATATGTATATGGATATATTTATATATGTATATGTATATACATATATATATATATATATATATATATATATATATATATATATATATATATATATGTAGATGTATGTACATATATATATATATATATATATGTAGATGTATGTACATATATATATATATATATATGTATATGTATATATATATGTGTGTGTAGGTATATATATATATATATATATATATATATATATATATATATATATATATATATATATATATATTTTTTTTTTTTTTATATGAATATATATAAATGTATATATATATATATATATATATATATATATGTATATATATATTTGTATGTATATATATATTTATATATGTATGTATATATTTATATATATTTATACATGTATATGTATATGTATATATATATATATATATATATATATATATATATATATATATATATATATATATATATATATATATATATATATATATATATATATATATATATATATATATATATATATATATATATATTTTTTTATATGTATGTATATATTTATATATATATATATATATATATATATATATATATATATATATTTATATTTGTATGTATATATTTATATATATATATATATATATATATATTTATATTTGTATGTATATATTTATATTTGTATGTATATGTATATATATATATATATATATATATATATATATATATATATATATATATATGTATGTATCTATATATATGTATGTATATATTTATATATGTATGTATATATTTATATATGTATGTATATATTTATATATGTATGTATATATTTATATATGTATGTATATATTTATATATGTATGTATATATTTATATATATTTATACATGTATATCTATATATGTGTATATATGTATATATATATATATATATATATATATATATATATATATATACATATATATATATATATATATATATATATATATATATATATATATATATATATATATATATATATATGTATATATATATATATTCAAGGCATGTAGTTTTTGATATTCTTCTGAAGTCTATGGGTGGCATTAACTCTCAAAGCTTTTCTCATGAATGGATTGATAAGGGATAGATGGGTCACAAATGCACCAGCTTGTATTGATGCATACTCCACCATTAATGAAACTGTATAGGTCACATACTGTGGAGCTGATGTTTTTTGCAAAAACGACTGCACGCTTTGAGGGATTAAAATGGACTAATATCAGATGTGCAAAAACAGTGGAACTTTCCATTCCCCTCTCCCCTTCCCTTTCTCTCCATCATTCTTCTTGCACAATCTCCTTCTGATGCTTTATTAATATTTTTTCTCATTATGAATTTCCCTCTCTCTGTTTTTCCTCTCCAACACCCATATCCTCCTTTTTCCTAATGAAATAGTCATAATATTTCACTGCAACACCCATCCTCTTGTCAAAATTCTTTTCATTAGTCTATCCCTTCTCCCCACCCCCATTGCTTTCCACACCATTAACATATGATGTAATATCATGGTCCGAATAATTACTGTCATGACGTATTGTCTGATTGAGAATTGTCAACGTATCCGATTCATCGAAATCATTTCTTGTGAAGAAAATGCTGGATCGGTGATGTGATTCTTTCAAAGAGAAAACTTTTGATTTGGTGGAGTTGAATGATACTCCTTTGTTCTTCAAATGGATTAACATTCCTCTAATTTAGGTTTGTATTCCCTCAGCAGAAGTACTTACATTTTGTTTCACATTTATTTTGTAGTGCTTCTTACTCGTGTCTGGGTTTGCACATTTCTTCAGTTGATTCTCCAGTCTGGGGGATAAGAATGACAAGGCTGAGACAATTAGGATAGCTTGTGGTTTGAACTCTGTGATTGACACCAGTCACAGCAGTATATCTCATTTTTACTCCATTTCAAACACATTTTTCCAACATTAATAAACTGAAAGCAGTTACCCAAGATTGGTTATTGATATAAGCTTTGGTAAGTTCATGTAACTCTTGGGCTCTTTTTGAGTGGTTACTTGTGGCCATGTATGTCTGGTGTTGGCTTGATGGTTGAGCCTGGTGTTGGCTTAGTGGTTAGGGTGGTGGCTTGGGATCCTAGGGTCCTGAGTTCAAGCCCCGTTGGCCGCTGAATTAATATACACCAGGAGGTTGACTCAGCCTGTCATCCTTCCGAGGTTGGCAAAATGAGTACCAGTGTACTGGTAAGGGGGACATTGCATCAGCGGCATCTCCGCATCCCAACCAATGATGCAACTTGCAGCCACTGGCTGCACTGGAGAGAGAGAGAGAGAGAGAGAGAGGGAGGGAGGGAGAGAGAGGGAGGGAGAGAGAGAGAGAGAGAGAGAGAGAGAGAGAGAGAGAGAGAGAGAGAGAGAGAGAGAGAGAGAGATAGAGAGAGAGACAGAGATAGAGATAGAGATAGAGAAAGAGAGAGAGATAGAGAGAGAGATATATATATATATATATATATATATATATATATATATATATATATATATATATATATATAGAGATATAGAGATATTAATGGTGTAGGTGGTGGGCTTGGGATCTGAGGGTCCTGAGTTCAAATCTAGCTTGGCTGTTGAATATATACCAGGTATACCTTCTGAGGTCAGAAAAATGAGTACCAGCTTGCTGGGATGTTTGAGCCATTTGACTATCCTGTGTTGGAGTGGTGAACCTTCCAGTATTGTGCCCAACAGCCCAGGACTCTGCTTTGGCAGCACTGATTCTCTGTACAGAGTGTGGTCCTGATGGATTTTGATTTGGATTTTTGTGGCCATGGTTGCAAATTATCTCTGTCCCTGGAGCTCTTTACGAGTTTAGCCTGCTCATGTGCACCAATTTCTGGAGAGCACAGTTGTGCTGCTAAAGGCCCAGTCACACCTTGACGTTTTAGCCAGCTTATGCTGATTTTTGGAAAATTTGTCTAAAACGCTGTTACACGTTGAATACGTTATGGGTAAGTTTTGATAACATTGAGAGCACGCTGAAAAACACTGCCATATGTCGTAGTACGCTGGCTTTAAACGTTGTACTTTTCGTTTGTCCTCAAATTTTCCATGCTTGAAATTTTAAGACGTATGCCAGCGTATGACTCACACGTTCCGCATAACGCTGGCCATAAGTTGTAGGCATGTCACGCGATCGTTGACACACGTCGACACACGTTACTTGTAAGTTACTCATAAGTCGAAACACGTCGAGGTAATGTTTAGCGTACCCGAAACTTATTTCTAACTTATGAGTAACGTGTTGTACTCACGTTACACAATCGGTGACACACATCGATACACGTTACTTGTAAGGTGCTCATAAGTCGAAACACATCAAGGTAATGGTTAGCGTCAGTGTGTCCAGACTCCCTTGTTTTTTTTTTTGTTTGTTTGTTTTTTTCTTCCTTCCTTCGGTATGATGGTGATTTTGACACTTCGATTTCCAGTGCGGTTATAATATAATATAATTAATAGGCTGCCACTCAACGATTTAAATCAAAACCGCACTGTACACTGAACACCGTCATACCGAAAAAACAAACAAACCGGGAGTCTGGAACACTGACGCTAACAATTAGCTTGAAGTGGTTCGACTTATGAGTAACATACAATGACGTGTGTCGACGTGTCAACGATCGCGTATCGTGCGTACCACTTATTCCCATCGGATGCGGAGCGTGTGTCATACGGCAAGTACGTCATAAAATTTTCAACATGTTTAAAATTACAAGACGTACTCCATTTAATACGACGTATGATAGCGTACTTCAGCGTTCTATTCACGCATACCAAACTTACCCATACCGTATTCGACATGCGCCAGCGTTTTAGACGTATTTTTCAGAGGTCGGTATACGCTGGCAAGATCGCCAAGGTGTGACTGCGATGTTGACACTTCCATTTCTGCGGCGGTTATGATTTGAATCGTTGTGCGGCAGCCTTTTCATAACCTATGCCACGTCTTCATCGGCGATACGTGCAACGCGCTATGCCTAAGTTAGACGATCGTTGGGCATAGGTTGTGAAGGCCGACAACAGGTTCAGCATTCGTTGGTATAAGTTATCTATAACACAACGAAACGTTCTGTGTCCGTTACTAATACGTTATGCATAAGACCAAGTCGTTATGAATACGTCCGAATCTTAAAAAAAAAACATCAAAAGTTCAACGTAAGCCAGCGTTTTACATACATTTTAATACGTTGCCATCGCTGGCTAAAACGTCAAGGTGTGACTGGGCCTTAACGCAGTGCTGAAGGTGGATGAGAGCAGGAATTTGGAATTTTTCATGTTAAGTGTGACACCTCACATTCACCTCCAAAATAATTTTCTTAGTAGGAAAATATCCTAAAATAAGGCATTGTCTGTATGTCTGTTCCTTATAGAATCCAAAATGGCTTGGCTGACCCATTCCATATTTTGTATTTGTGCTTGGGGTAACTAGGGTCAGTTTGCGGGCATTAAGTAAATTGAAAGTTTCCGGTAAAAAAACGGTTGCCAACCTATGTTTGTTTGTTCATGTTCTATCTTTTTAAATGCTGAGTGTCGTGCAATGGAACAGCATGTACCATTTTTGAAGTCTTTGGTACGACTCGGCCGGGGTTCAAAATCACCCGACCTCCTGCACTCAGAGCAGACACTCAAATCATTCATTGCACCACTGAATCTGGTGAAGAAGTAAAACTTGTTTGGTTTAACTTTCGTTAAACTTTAAATATATCATCTAACTCTTAGGCATCTGCCAAAAGAGTTCTTATTTAATTTTGGGGGGTGAAGCATGTTTGTATGGGAGTGGGGTGCTGATGCTGGTGTCTTCCACCAACCTGTCACTTACTCTATAAGTATGAGCTTAATTCCCAAGGCTAACTTTTCAAAAGGTCACACACAAAGATGTCATCCCCTCATGTGTTACAAATGTTTTTAAACTGTGAAAATCCGATCCCTACACCTCTCGTTTTGACATCCGAGACTCTTCTCCTGTGTCCCGAAGTACCCTTGTGGTTCTTTCCATCAATTTTTTTTTCCTCGGTGACTGACGGAAACATCCAGGTTATAGACTCCACATAAACTATGAGTTTTCTTCTTGCTGTACGGAACCCATGGAAAATCCTCCATTCAATCCTGCCTTGTGAATCGATGCTCAAACTTAGATTTCTATCTGCCGATATACAAATCGGCAATAGACCACGTACATGGTATAATTTTGTCAAACAGGTCTCCAAATTTTCATGTGGCTCTTGGAGCAATTTTCACAGAATTAGAAAGCTTATTGAATGTGTAAGTTTCCATGGAAAGAAAATACCATCAAGATCATGAGATATTCATTTCAGGTAAGTCATTCAAAGCGATTTCATAATTCAACGTCCACCAGATCACTTCTGAATGATTTTGAAACTAAAGCTCCATAATGGTTTCAGAAGGCTAAAATAAGTTGTCCTGGCAATTTTTTTTGGATACAATGTCGAGGCTCGTGGAGTAGCTATTACAGAGAATTGGTCAGGAGGTAACACAACAAAAGGAACAGTGGAAAGAGGGGGGGGTTGGGGGTGGGGACATACTGACAGCAGGGTTGAGGGACAAAATTGAGAGAAACTTGGAGAAATAAGGGATGTGGGGAACAATGGGAAAAAATTTTGCCTTTATTTCAGACTGTTTTATTTTAAATCAGGAGAAACTGAAATCAGCAGATTTTTATTGGATATCAAAAGATATTAGGATGCTTTGTGGATGTAGATTCAGTTATCGCTGGCATCCTGATCAAATTCCTGAAATTCTTATTCAAACCTGCAAGGGGCACTGCCTCAGTGGCACAGATGTGCTTTCTAGCTTATGATGCAATCCTGCAGCCATGTGCAGCATATGAGAGAAGGAGAATCACTTGAAGTTTGACCTCATCCTGTACTTGTGCAGAATAATATTTTACGTGTGAATATTTTCCTAAAAAGCAACATTGTTTCCACCGCAAAGCACAAGAAAATCAACAAAAGTAACATTATTTTTTCATGACTATTAATTTTTATGCAGTCATATTAATTAATCTTACCAAATTCAGTGGTGTAATGGATAGAATGTCCACTCTGAATCGAGGAGGCCAGAGGTTCAAACCCCAGCTGAGTCGTACCAAACAGTTAAAAAGTGTTTTGTGCTACTTCCTTGCTTGGTGCTCAGCATTTAGAAGCAAAGAGCATGGACAAACAAGAATGGGAAGGCAATGGCAAACCTCCTCGTATAACTCTTCAAGAAACTGCTTTGGCAGGACCAACACTCTATAAAGAGTATGGTACATCAAAAGAAATAAATAGGTTTATATATATATATATATATATATATATAT
>NC_140962.1:78963752-78993752 GCF_056783735.1 Eptatretus burgeri | reverse complement strand
CGACCAAGGGGCCCCGTTCCCACCCCCTGCCAGGCACTGTCCACGAGGCCCGCGGGTTGCGGGCCATCGCGCTCCGCGTCTCATCACCAGACGGGTAGGCCCGACCAGGTCTCGGCCCCAGGCCTACCTCATTCTTGGGGTATTTCTTTTCCTTGGTTTTGGGTATGTGTTGTCGGCGCCGTCTGTGAAGTAGAATTGTATAAGTGTTGCCGTGTGCTCGGTAGTCGGTATTAGCTCTGCACTGTGTTTTCACTTTTATGTTTGCTTTTTGTGTAAATGGAATTGTGTTTTCTTTTTTGTGTGCATTTGGTGGAATTGTATTTGTGTGCTTTCCGTTCGTCGCGAATAAACGTGCTTTATTGTTGAACTGTTTCCCGCTTCGCTTCGCCTTTTCCTCCATTGAATCCCCATCTTGCTTCACGTAAAGGGTTGGTAGTGGGCTGAATACGCCCGATAATTAATCGAACCGTCGAGGTCGACGATAACACCGCTCGGTTATTCTGATAGTACGGAGCGGGTCGCTTAAGTGGCCCGTGTCCGAAGTCGACCTGCGGCGAGGTGCGATCGCCCGGTCTACCCTCCGCGTGGGTACTTAGGTAGTTCGAATTTGGCGAGCAACCCTATCCCACGCGGGGGCTGATTGGCTCGATCGCGGTGAGACCGAAAGGTCCACCCGTGACTGGTTCCCGGCGTTAGTCCGAGAGGGTCACGACTGGATTGTCCGTCCGGTGGGCGACGTGCCGCGATTCGAGTTACGTGGCCGTTCGCACGCCGGCGGGCGCGAAGACCGCAACACTGGTGTCAGGTCGTGCGATACAAATCCATCGCCCTCCTCGCGGCACTGGTATCGGAGAACAGGAGAACGGGCTCTCCTGTCTCCGGCTAAATTTACGGGAATCGGTCCAGGGGTGAGAGAAGCGACCCCCGATTCCCTCCAAATTACGAGCGAGCGAAATTAACCCTTCACGAGAAGCAAGATGGCGTCTCAAGGCGAGCGGGTGCCGGGTGGATTTGGTATGTGTAATAGTAATGTAGAATCCATGGCTCAGGACGAGATCACCGTGCAAGAGAAACCCGTACCAGAAGGTTGGGAAAGGCATCGATGCAGTTCATCTGGTCGGTTTTTTTTATTATAACCCCACCGCTAAATGTAGTCAGTGGGGTGGCTAGGGCAGGTGACGATACAGCACGTTATGGAACTCGTGCAGAGCATAAATGACAAACTGGATTACAGGAATGCCGAAATGAAAGAAAGGAACAACGAAATGAAGAGAAATACGCAACAAATGGAAAATAAAAAATGGATGGAAACGCACTCGAAAGCGAAAAACCAAAATGAAAGAAATGCGGGGTGAGATGCAGAGCATGGGCATAGGCCTGCAGGCAGGCATTATGGCAATGGCGAGGAGCCAAACGCGGACCACGGGCGAGAAATGGCGCTGCCACGTGCTGGGACGAACGAGCTGGGGGGGAGTGCAACGGCTGTCAGACCCGCAGTCGGGGCGGGCGAGAAAATAATTGGGGAGACGTGTAAAACGAGACACGAGGTAAAGAAGGTATTAGAAAAATTAAAAGAAAGCCAGGAGGAGACAGAGGAGGGATTGAAGGTCGAAACGGTGGAGTGTGAGAAAAGACTTCAAGACATGACGAAGAGAGTTGATAAGCTGGGACTGGAGGGAAAAACGGAGACAGAGGAACTGGGAAGACGGGTAGAAAACCACAAGCGCAAGCCGAAGAACAGTTCGAAGCCAAAGCAAGGTCGGAGGGTGCGGAGATGAGAAAAGAATTGGAAAAGAAAGTTTCTGAGTTACAGAAACACCAAAACAAAGAGAGGGAACTACAAAACGAACTGGAGAGTGTTAAAAGAGGAAAGGAAGAGAACGGAAAATGAAACTTTAAGAAACCACACTGTACAGATCGAACAGCTGGAAGCGAAGGCCAGACTAAAGAATGAGGAACAAGAAAGAGTAATGAAGGAAGAACGAATGAGACAGGAGAAAGAAATCAGTCAGTTGAAAGAAATGACGAGATTGCAGAAGGAGGAACAAGAAAGACAGTGGAATAGAAAACTGAAAGAGTATGAATTTGAAACTGAACGACAAAAGGAAAAAATAGGTTTGAATACGAGGAGAAAGTAAAGGAGCAAGGAATGAAGCAGGAAGGAGAAATCAGGAGATTGAAGGACACAACGAGATTGGAGAGGGAAGAAGCAGACGAACAATGGAATAGAAAACAAAAAGAACATGAATCTGAGGTTGACCAATTGAAAGAAAAGCTGAGGCTGGAGTACGAGATGGACAAAGAACAGCGAATGAAACACAAACAGGAGATTAACCAAATGAAGAAAACCATGAAACTGGAGAAGGAAGGACAGGAGAGGAAACGAAGAAGAGTAATTAGACAGCAGCAAATGAAACACAAAAAGGAGATTAACCAAATGAAGCAAACCATGAAACTGGAGAAGGAAGGACAGGAGAGGAAACGAGGAAGAGTCGTGAGAGAACAGCGAATGAAACACAGGAAGGAAATGAGCCAATTGAAAGAAACGATGAGATTGGAAAACAAAGAGCAGGAGGAACAGTGGGAGAGAAAACAACAACTATATGAGTGTGAAATTGAACAACTAAAACGGAGGGAGAACGAACAGCTAATGGGGCTCAGAGAGAAAGAACGACTTAGATGGGAAGGAAAAAGGAACCAGGAAGAGACAGAAAAAAGGAACCAGGAGAGAAAATGTATAGAGACACGGGAGACAGAAAAAATTGAGGGAAGACTGCACGATGAAGACGGGGTGAGTGACGCACACACACACACGGAGGTAGTGGAGGACAATGGGGGTGAGCTGGCGGACCGTGCAGGGACCCGGTGCGAGCACCTGGATGGCCTCCTCCAGGAACGAGGGGAGGGAGTATGCCCCCTTGAGGTGAGTTCGGTCGTGCTTTGCGAGGTTGAGGGGACGAGTGCTGTGGACGGGTGCACGGAGAGCTTGGGGGGTATAGAGGCCCCGGAGACCCTTGTGGGGACACGAATCCCCAGTGTAGTTGTCCCTGTGTGTGTGGTGCAAGGTGTGAGTGCGTCCCCGTGTGTGGAAGCGACCCCGTGTGTGAGTGGTGTGGTGGCGACGGTGCCAGAGTACGTGCTTCCCAGCACGCCGTGCGTGGGTGAGGCACCGTGTGTGAGTGAGGCCGTGTGTGTGAGTGAAACGGCCAGTGTGAGTGAGGCACCGCGGGTTAGTGCCCCCGCGTGTGTGGATGAAACGGCCAGTGTGAGTGAGGCACCGCGGGTTAGTGCCCCCGCGTGTGTGGGTGAGGCACCGTGTGTGGATGAGGCACCGCGGTTGAGTGCCCCCGCGTGTGTGGATGAGGCACGGAGTGCGAGTGAGGCACCGCGGGTGAGTGCCCCCGCACGCGTGAGTGAACGGCCGTGTGCAAGGTCGCTGTGTGCAAGGGAGACCGTGTGTGTGAGAGAGCGGTATGAGAGGGAGATGTCGGTCGGCATGCGGGAGCACGCAGCCGCGTCTCCCGGTGTGTATGTGATGGAGTGGACTGTGTGCGTCGTAACACGCAGGTGTGCGTGGGTTGAATGGCGACGACGACAGCAATGCCAACCCTCCCGATTTCATCGGGAGGCTTCCGAAAATTCACCCAAACTCCCGCCCTTACGATCACTATCCTTATCCTCCCGAAATTTTGATATGTTTGCACTGTTCACTAATCAGAATGTACTAGTATGAGAATTGAATGAAAAGCATCGTCTGCTACGTATAGCATGTGGTAACTCCATAACGTTCGCTGCTACCAAATTGTACGTAAAAAAATGCAAATTCAAATGAGGAGCAGCGAAACATTGGGTCTGGATCTCGCTTATGCGATCATGCACTGAGATTTAGTGCATGCGGTATGTGTGCAATACAGTGCATGCGGTATGTATGCACAGTGTATATGCATACGTACGCTCACTGCATGCAGCTGGGCCCGTACCAGCCCGGCGGTCGCGACCACCGTGCGTGTTTAACAGCCGCTAGAGTTCTTCTACGTCGCGCTGCAGCTGTGGAACATCGACTTAAGTTACCGATGCTTCAAGCCCTCGATGTTGATTACGAAATGGCAGAAAAGAAGCTTACGAAGACCAAGAAATGGTCTCAGAAGTACAAGACCGAATACAGTCTCCAATACCCGTGTATTCGAAAGTCTGAAAGAGGAATTCATCATGCGTATTGTACAGTATGCAGCGTTGATATTTCAGTTGAGCACGGAGGGCGCGATGATATTCGGAAGCACGTTGGAAGCAAACGGCACACAGACATTGCAAAGGAGAGATCTTCGAGCACGAGTACCGGTACACTTCTGAATTATTTCACCAAACAAGGGACAAGCGAGGAAGAGGATGTTACCCGAGCGGAACTTCTCTTTAGTGGATTTATTGTGGAACATAACTTGCCCATATCAGTCTCAGATCATGCTGGACCTCAATTTCAAAAGATGTTTCCAGATTCAAAAGTTGCTTCAAAGTATGGATGTGCAAGAACAAAAACTTGCAAGATGTGCAAGATGTGCAAGAACAAAAAAAAAAAAAAAAAAAAAAAAAAACGAACAAAAAGCAAGAAAAAAAAAAGAAAAAAAAAAGAACAAAAAAAAAAAGAACAAGAACAAAGAAGAAAAAAGAACACTGGTCAACAATTTTTTACTTTCTGAATGTTGTCTAGATTTCTACAAGTGAATTAGGGTATTCTGGCACTGCTGAATCAGGAAATGGCATCCGTTTCTCTCCATCAGGTCAGGTTTTTGTGCTAAGTTGATTTGAAAAAATCAGATCTTGTGACAAAATCAATTACATTTTTGTGGCATTATCAGCTGATTTTTGTCAACACATATCATCCTAAACATGTTTTTAAGAAAAAAAATGTTTTGCCAACAACATTTATTGATTACATGATAGAAACATCGATTACTGTCATCTGAATGGTGGGCATTGATAAAAAGGTAAGTACAAGTAAATTGCATGTTGCGTCACCACTGTTCAAACTTCAGGGCTTGAACTTCCGTTTCTTCAACTCCTGGAATGTTCAGCGGCAGGAGGTCTCTCTTCAGATTCCAACAGTAGTCAGCCATCATGACTGCGTCCCAGCGACCCTGATACCTGGTCTCCATCTCCTTCATGTCCTGATGGAATCTCTCCCCCTGCTCGTCACTCATTGAACCCAGGTTCTCAGGAAACCGGTTCATATGTGAAAATAGGTAGTGCATCTTGATGCTCATGTTGCAGCCCAGGTTTCTGAAAGCAGTCAGCATGTTGTTGACAAGTTCTGCGTAGTTTCTGGCCTTATTGTTGCCAAGAAAGTTCTTCACTACCAAAACAAATGTATTCCACGCTTCCAGTTCCACTTGCTCATTGAGTTTTTGAACTCTGGATCTCTGATGAGCTGACGGATCTGAGAACCATCAAAGATGCCAGCTTTCAACTTCTCCATGGTCAATCCTGGAAAAGCCTGGCACAAGTAAGTGAAGCAGTCACCATCTTTGTCCAGAGCCTTGGTGAACTGCTTGATTGCCGAGCTTGATGTGCAGCGGTGGGAAGAGTATTCTGTCTCTGTCCACCAGAGGGTCGTTGATGACGTTTCTTTCTTTGCATGGCACCAATTCCTCCCGCACAGGCCAGTCCTTCTTCGTGTAATGCTGAGCACGGTCCCTACTATCCCACATGCACAGAAAACATGGGTACTTGGTGAAGCCAGACTGTTGTCCCAACAAAAAGTTCACCATCTTCAGGTCAACACAAATAAACCACTTATGCTGATCATAACCAATTTTCTCCAGCACGTACTTCACCGCTTCATACTTCTCCTTCAGTGTAGTCGAGTGAGCGATGGGTACAGAGGCAAACTGGTTGCCGTTGTGTAGCAGAACACATTTCAGTGATCGCTTGCTGCTGTCAATGAACAGTCTCCAATCTTTGGGTTCGTACTGTGGCACTCCAAGCAGGCAGAAGCGCATGTCATAAATTGGCGCATGTAGGTATTGTACATTCTTCAGAGTTCGTTATTTCAAGAAATACAACTTTTTGTATCAGATTATTACAAAATCTGCCCCATTAACTTTAGTTTTGATCCACGAACTTTATGCTTTGCCTCACCAATTTTTGGAAGATTTTGAGGTTTTATGACTTCAAAATGATCCCTTTTCGACATAATCACCTAGAACTATCGTACCTGAATACTTCTTGTCATTAAAATAATTATTTCCAATCAAAACAATTATTTGACATGACATTTTACCCCCACCAACTTCTTCTAAAATGCTCCACACATGCGTACATGTGAACAAATATGTAAAAAACGACATGTGGCCATATCTCAAAAACTTGACCTGATTGAACAAAACTAATGTGAGTTTTGGATTCAGCGCATCAGATTCGTCCTAAATCAGCTTAAAAATGCAGACAACAAATTTGTTGTTGACCAGTGTAATTGGTGAGTTGTCAAATGTTACTGCTTCATCTATTGCCGATATTGCTAGACTAGCTCCATTTAGCCTAGCTACAGACGTGAGCAATGACAGTGGTGAGGCCCAGCTATATCCTGTCCTGATTTCGTACTATGACAACAGTGCTGGGATTGTGAAGCAAGGTTTGCTAAGTTTGCCTGCGTGCAAACAAGATTCCACTGGAGAAAACATTTTCAAACTGCTTGATCATGAGTTCAGTGACAGGAAAAATTCCGTGGGGAAATTGTGTTTCCTTTTGTGCTGATAATGCCTCTGTCATGGTGGGCAAGCACAAAGGAGTCGCTGCTTATATCCACAAACAAAATCCAGAGTGCTACATCATGGGATGCCCTTGCCATATGATGCACAATACGGCCAAGAAGGCGGCTCAGGCCTTACCCATTGAATTAGATGACTTTCTCATCGATATTTACTACTACTTGAACAAAAGTAGTAAACGCGTCAAAGGAGTGAAAGCACTGCAAGAACTCTGTGATGCCCCGACACACAAGATTCTGAAGCATGTCGCAACAAGGTGGCTGTCCCTTGGTCAGTGCCTAGACAGGCTGATTGAACAGTGGGAGCCACTTCGCCTCTTCTTCAAAGAAGAAGTCCGAAGAAAAAATGCAACCAACTGTAGCCAAGACTCTAACAACGAGCAAGAAGGACGGCACTGTATCTACTGCCAGTACTGGCACTGCAGGATCAAGCACTAGTGGAGCAGCATTCACCACTACCACTGCAGTATCTGCTGCGAAGAAGACAGCAGGGACAGCACCAAAACCAATGCTGAGAGCAGGTAGCATCACCGGCCCTTCATCACGTTCATCTACAAAGCAGATCCCTTCAGAGTCGAGAAAGACTGTGATAGTCCCATCTACAGGCAAAGAAGGACCCAAGTTAAGTTCTGCTTTTGCCAAATCACTTGATAGAAGCTCAGCAAAACCTTCGAATCAGAGGTCTTCTTCCTTGGCTGCACCTACCTCAAGCTCTCTCCTCAAACGTAAAATTGGATCTGGTACTACGAGTCTGACCTCTTCTGCTGGCAGTAAACGCAAGTGTGATCTCCCTGCGGCTAAGTGTACTACGAGTTCTACAACTAAAAGCGCATCTTCCTCAAACACTGTGCAGGAATCTAGAGAAAAACGTGTCAACAGGATGTTCTTGTCTCCACAAACAAAACTCTATTGTTTCTTCCTTCGATATGCTAACAAGCTTTTTGAGAAGGGGAATCTTCTGCTCCAAAGAGACGAACCCTGTATTCATCTCCTGATCTTGGTCTTCTGGTCTTCTGAATTGAATGGTCTTCTGAAAGATATCTTCGTACGGTTTTTGAAACCATCGGTGTCATCGGTTGCTCTGGTAAATGTACCCTTCTCTGACAGAAATCATCAGAAGAATGATGAGGACCTCATGATTGGGAACGATGCCAAACTGTATATAAGGGAACAAAGGAGTCTCAAGAAATCCACCTTCACTCTGGAGTGAGTCAGACATCCAAGGTTTCTTCAGTGCAGTTCGCTCATATTATGTGAAAGCCTGCAATTACATCTTCAAAACCTGGCCGCTAGATGATGAATTAACCAAGCATGCTCAGGTGCTGGATGTTAAGCTACACCAAGAAGTGGGGTTTGACTGTGTGGAGTTTTTCATCAAGAAATTCCCCTGTCTGTTCAGTGGCGGTGATAGTGACATAGACAGTCTTGAGAGTGAATTCGCTCACTACCAGGCAGACGCTCCATAGCTACAATTGCTACTGAGACAGTGAGAGTGGATGAGCAGTGGCATCGGATTTCACAGCTCACAGATCCCTGCACTGGTGCCAAGAAGTATCCTAATTTGAGCAAAGTGATGAAGGGAATCTTGGTCATTCCTCATTCGAACGCATCATGTGAGCGGGCACTCAGTCTTGTACGGAAGAATCATACTGAATTTCGTCCCAATTTGAGTGTCAAAACCCTGGAAGCTCTCTTGAAATTGAAAACTAGCTCATAGCACCCCTTGCTACCAGAGAGAATACAGCAAAGACATAATCAGAAGGGCTAAAAGAGCCACACAGCTGTCACTCAGCAAAGCTGCCATGGAAAAAGCAAGCAGCAGTAGTACCAGCCAGTAAGGTAAGAAAAATATTGCTTCTTTTGTGCTTTTTGTTAATCTTTGATTGTCCCCTAACTTACTAATATTAACATACATGTAACATTAAAAAGTGCACAATTTTCCCCTTTTTTTGTTCAAAAAGTGGGAATTCTTAACATGTTAAATGCTCCAAAATAGGGCTCAGAGGGCACTAGAGAGCGTCTAGAACCCCAGAGCTTCCAGGGCCCTAAGGCGGGCCATGGACCCCGGCGCAAGGGTCGAGCGCTCCGCGCTCGAGATGTGCGCTTGGCGCACATAATTTGGTGTCGGTTGAAAATCCTCCCTAATTCTGATTTCCAAAAGTTGGCATCTCTGCGACGAAGGCGACATGAGAAGAAAGAAAGCCGAGTAGCGGCTGTAGTTGTTTCGCGGACCGTGCCGGGTTCACCCAGCAGTGAGCACGCGGTTCGTGCTGTGCAACGCACGAGACCACCACGTGCTCGCTTGCGAGAGTGAAGTCCCGGTCCGGAAACGCACGCGGTGGATTTGCCGATCCCGCGGACGGACAAAGTTTAGGCAGGTAAATGGATTTGGACCGGACGGGTTCTCCACGCGATCGTGTGTGTTAAGCTCCAACGGGCAAAGCACATGTGTTCGCGTGGGGGAACCCCTCGAGACGTGGGGCTTGTTTTTTTTATGCGCACGGTGACGCCATGGCTGCATGTGGGGTTGGAATCCGGCAGGAGGGGTATCTCTGCCGGATGGTACCGTCCAAGGAGGGACGAGGAACACGTGCAGCTGCATGACGTCACGGGCAGGTGCAAAGTGCGCGAGCTCTGAGTTGCCGCGCAGGTGCTGGGCATGAAAAAAAAAAAAAAAGGAAAGCCAAGCCTCACTTTCGGGTGCAAAGGATTCCTGGGCAAGGGGTGAAAGACCCCCTTACCTGGGCACAGGATGGAAACTAGTTAGGGGGAAGGGTTAGCTTAGCTAGACCGACTCCATGGGGCAGGGGTAAGTCCTCATGGAGTCCGTGGAATGGATTAGGTAGAGGGATTGTAGCCAGATTTAGGTTGGGAAATAAAATGATTTATTTGGAGACAGTGACAGACCTGTGAATGTGTAGAGGGGACGTAGCTTAGCTACGTAGTGTTAAATGGAACGTGCTGTAGTTTAAGGGACGACGTGGGAGCACGAGTTAGTTAGGGGGTGCAGATAGAAGGATGGCAGAGTTCAGTGGTGTGTGTGTTGAAGAGTTGTGAGGTGAGTACTTGGTGAGTGAGTGAGGCCAGCGGGTCTGTGTGTGTGGAGCGAATGGGGAATGCATGGTGCGATGAGTGACTCCCGCCCAAGGGACCCCGGGGTCAGTGTAGAGTGAGTTAGGGGGTTAGTCAAATTGAAAAATGGAGGTCGTTTTGTTGTTGGTGGGAAAGTAGGCTCGAGACCCATTTGGAGGGGTGCAGGAGCCCTGTTGACGGGCTTGGGAGCGTGGCTGCGAAAGGTGAGTATCGCTGAGTGGGTACCCCGGGCACCAGGCTAGTCGGCCGCGGTAGGCCAAGGGCCCATGGGGGGCCGGGATAGAGTAGTGGGCACGGGTGCGCCTGCTTGGTGCGGGGGCCCGGGGCGCCATTAGCCGCGTGGGCAGTGTTGTGGGCACGGGTGACCCTCGGAAAGGGGCCCGGGAGGCCGGCCTGCCACGTGTGCGTTTCAGGGGAGGTGCCATGGGGGCACTCCCGGTGTTAGGGAGCTGGTAGGCTCGGAGGCAGTGTAGTGTGCCCGGGGTGCCATAGCGGAGATTCGGCAGAGGGTCGTGCCTGCCGGAGGGAGCCACGTGTCCCAGCCAGGAGACCGTGTGAGGGCACGGAGAGAAAATTGGGGGGCGAGGCCCAAATTGTGAGGACACCAACACAGGCGACGGGAATCTGGGTTGTTAGAACCAATAGTTTAAGCGAGAGGCGCTTGTTGAAAGCCCCGGGGTAGTTTAACAGTTAAATGGTTAGGATAGATTAGGAGATGTACCCCTCCGCACCATCCATCCCCTCGCTGTCGTTGTGGGCCGCTGGACCCACTTGGTGTTAAGATCGCCGAACTCTGGGGAGGCCATTCTGAGGCTTCGTTGGGCCTCGACACAGGACGTTAGCTCTCCCTTGTTCCCCTCCGGGAAGGGAACGTAGGGGTTGGGAGTAGGCTAGGTGACAGGATAGGTTAGCCGAACAAGGACGATAAAGGGGGTTAGGGGACGATTTATAGTTGGGAAGTAAAAATAAAAACAAAAAAAAAAAAATTAAGGGGCTAAATTGGTTTTTCACAAATTAAGGGAGTGGGTATGTACAGTGCCAGGCCAAGGCGATAGGCTGGGAGGGAGACAGGTAGGTAGGCCCGAGCCCGCCTTCCAAGTGGCCCGCACCCCCGCACTCCCTCCACCACCCTCCACTGAACGGCAAAGGCTGGCCAGCTTCATCTGCTGGCTGTGTTACTTCAAGGCCTGTGCCGGCCCACTTGATCGGCAGCTGTTGTGTTGCTGCAAGGCCTGTGCCGGCCACTTCGTCTGCAGCTGTGGTACTTCGAGGCCTGTGCCGGCCAGTTCATCTGCTGGCTGTTTTTCTTCGAGGCCTGTGCCGGCCAGTTCATCTGCCGGCTGTGTTTGCCTGCAGCGGCCTTCTTCTGCGGGCTGTGTTTGCCTGCTCACCTTTGCCATGCCATGCCCACTGCCCATGTTCACCAGCCCCGTTCAATTTTTGCTTTGCCCCCCCTGTTCATTTCCATGTGCGCCAGGATCCGCAAGGCAACAGTTTGCAAGCTGCAAGAACTGCCCTGTTGGCAGCTACAACACGGGCCTGCAGTGGCGGCCCGTGCACCGTGTTTGCGTTCATGCATCCATTCGTTGTGCTCATTGCGTGTGCCACTTGAGCTGGCACGGAGACTGCGTTGTGCAGCCCAAGCACCGTTGTGGTTCACTGCGTTCAGTTCAAAAGGGAAGGCCTTGGACTGCGTGTGAGCAGCCAGCCACGTTCCCTGTCACCTGCATTGTTTGAGTCAGAGACTGCATGTGAGCAGCCTGGCTCCCTGCTAACTGCTTTTCTTTTGCAGAGTTCATTGATCCTGGGCCATGGTTTAGTGTAAAATTTGTAAGTTAAGGTAAGATGTACTGTAAATATGAGTGCGCCCCCCGGCATGTCTGTCTAGCGCCGGCAATTTTATTTAAGTCGTCCGTGTGAGTGAGTTTGTTTAGATAGTTACGCAGCCCTCAGGTTATTTATTTTGGGGACACGAATACCATGAATGTCGCACTCAGGGATCCGTAGGTAAAATGTACTAGGGGAAAACTACACATGATGGCACACGAAAATTTGACTCGGGACGAGTCTGTAAAAAGGGAAGGGGGTAGTGTTGTGGTTACCAGATTCGCAAACCACCATTCAGGTCCCTTAGGTGAGGTATCTCGGTAAGTGCATGTGTAGTTAGGCCCAAACCCGTTGTCTAGTGGGAATACATGTCATTTATACGTGCTGCGACTCTTCAGGATAGCCGTTTTTCTTTTACTATCTTTATTTTGGACCAACCACCATGATCACAACCACAACATCAACCACCGACCACAACCACCGCTTCACCACAACCGCCACGACTTTTACCGTCACAACTCGCCACCATCGCATCACCGTCATCTCGCGCCACTCATGGGCACCGATGCTGGACTCGTGTAGGGCGCACGTTGAACAGCGTGTACAAAATCACGGATTTTCTGCTTCAAAAACGGATCCAAAACGACACACGCCCACTTTTTGCCGTCCAATCGGTGAGCGAGGGGCGAATTGGCCCCGCCCCCCAGGGCGTCGATATATGCAAATTTGTGGATCAAAAAGCCTTCACGCCCACTTTTTCTCGGGCCAATGGGAGCGAGTTGAAAGGTCAAGGGAGGGGGTCAAAGGCGAAGTTACGGGGGATAAAAGGACGGTGTTCGTCAGTCAAAAAGTAGTAAAAGGTCGGAACGAGGCGAAGGAGTCGGAACAGAGAGTCAAGACTTCGCGGGCGGTGGAGCTGCTCGTCGTGTGCGTTGGAAGTCGGAACGGAGGGGACGAGCTGTGGAGAGGCGGCGAGGCGGACGAGGGGTGCTCGCGTCGTGCAGGAGCTGCACCCCTGGGAGGCCGGCAGCGCGACCTGGCCGAGGTGGAGACGCTCGTCGCGCACATAATAAAGATCCTCTATACCCCGAGCATCAGCAACCCCCTCCTGTTTCCCCCCGCGCTGAGATAGTGCGACCAAGGGGGCCCCGTTCCCACCCCCCTGCCAGGCACTGTCCACGAGGCCCGCGGGTTGCGGGGCCATCGCCGCTCCGCGTCTCATCACCAGACGGGTAGGCCCGACCAGGTCTCGGCCCCAGGCCTACCTCATTCTTGGGGTATTTCTTTTCCTTGGTTTTGGGTATGTGTTGTCGGCGCCGTCTGTGAAGTAGAATTGTATAAGTGTTGCCGTGTGCTCGGTAGTCGGTATTAGCTCTGCACTGTGTTTTCACTTTTATGTTTGCTTTTTGTGTAAATGGAATTGTGTTTTCTTTTTTTTGTGTGCATTTGGTGGAATTGTATTTGTGTGCTTTCCGTTCGTCGCGAATAAACGTGCTTTATTGTTGAACTGTTTCCCGCTTCGCTTCGTCTTTTCCTCCATTGAATCCCCATCTTGCTTCACGTAAAGGGTTGGTAGTGGGCTGAATACGCCCGATAATTAATCGAACCGTCGAGGTCGACGATAACACCGCTCGGTTATTCTTATAGTACGGAACGGGTCGCAAGTGGCCCGTGTCCGAAGTCGACCTGCGGCGAGGTGCGATCGCCCGGTCTGCCCTCCGCGTGGGTACTTAGGTAGTTCGAATTTGGCGAGCAACCCTATCCCACGCGGGGGCTGGATTGGCTCGATCGCGGTGAGACCGAAAGGTCCACCCGTGACTGGTTCCCGGCGTTAGTCCGAGAGGGTCACGACTGGATTGTCCGTCCGGTGGGCGACGTGCCGCGATTCGAGTTACGTGGCCGTCGCACGCGGCACGAGAGACCATAACAATATATATATATATATATATATATATATATATATATATATATATATATATATATATATATATATATATATATATATATATATATATATATATATATGTATGTGTATATGTATGTGTATATGTATGTGTATATATATATATATATATATGTATGTGTATATATATATATATATATATATATATATATATATATATATGTATGTGTATATATGTATATACAGTATATATGTATATACAGTATATATGTATATACAGTATATATATATATGTATACTGTATATATTTATATATATATATATATATATATATATATATATATATATACATATACATATATATATATATGAGCCTGGTGTTGGCGCAGTGGTTAGGGCAGCAGCTTGGGATCCAAAAGGTCCTGAGTTCAATCCCCGTTGAGCCACTGAATTAATACACCAGGGGGTTCACTCAGCCTGTCATCCTTCCGAGGTCAGCGAAATGAGTACCAGTGTACTGGGCTGGTGTATACCCCGGTTAAAATAGATGTACCATATCCCTGTGTCGTACGAGGCGACCAGGGTTGCGTCAGGAAGGGCATCCGGCGTAAAACATGTGCCAAATCACTATGCGGATCATACGGATGATCCGCTGTGGCGACCCCGAACGAGACCAGCCGAAAGAAGAAGAAGAAGACAGTGTATATATATATATATATATATATATATATATATATATATATATATATATATATATATATACACATACTGTATATATTCTCTCATCACAGTCCGGACATCTCATCACAGTGAAATATTTCTGTGAATGAGGCGCATGTTTTTTGTGATATCTGTAAAGGCACATTTTTGTATGAAGACTATGTGCAATACACGTGATCAAGAATTTTTGGGGCCTCAATAAATGTCTTGTGCCAAGATTCATGATGCACCCATTTCCAGCTTGATGGTCATTCGGTGCTTGCACATGCCTTGCATTCAAACTTCAGAAATAACAGAAGGTCATAATCTCTGGTGTGGTTTGTAGTGGCGCTATTTGTAAAGACCTATTTTGTGCAGTCTCTTTGTGAACAAAATGCATTTGGAGATAGCTTCCCATTAAAAAACGAGATGTATAAATAACAGATTTTGGTTGTTAAGAACAGCTTGCTTTGAGTCGCCCCATTTTTGAGGGAAGGAAACAGAATGGCTCTCAATTAAAAGGAAGAAATCACAAAAAGAAAACAACCTCATTCACGCAAAGCATATTCATAGTGGCAAAATAATTTGTTCTCCTCTCCCCGAGTCTGTTTTTGTGTCATTCATGGCTTTGAATAAAACTCAAGTCAAAAAAATGGGAACATGAAAAAATGTTTGTCTTTCATTGAAAACCACAAGAGAAACAACAAATTGGTGTGAGCACACAAGCAGGACTTTTATCCTGGTCGATATTTTTTCCACCCACTATACAAACCGTGGTTTTACTTGCCCTCATTGACTTGATCTTTAAGATTTTGTTTTCTGCAACACTATAATAAATAATCATTTTGTGCTGTCTCTTCCACCACTGGCAAAAGTATTTTCCCCATTTTTACCCTGAAATGTTTCATGATAGAGTTACAACATAGCTGTAAAGTCATTCTGAGATCTTCATGTTTCTCTTCGCACTTTGACTGTAAAATATTACAAACATGGAATCCCCTAACTTTATGCTCAGTCTGAAGGCAGATTTGGTAAATAGCCACGGTACAAGTTTTAGCTTTCATCTCACAGCCATATGAATTTCCAAGTCATTTTTAATATCATCTACTTGTCATTCTTTTTTCCAATTTCTTCTGAATAACTGAGCAGGTTTCATTCAATGTCTGATACGGCTCAGCGATAGAATACTCTAATTGGCTCATACGATCTCTAATATTTCTTTCCTTGAGCCAATCTCTCCCACCGAAATGGTGCCTTCGCCAAATTCCACTGAGGGCTTTCACGAGCAGGGGCAGTATATTGGACAAAATAAGGGTGGGGTGAGAGGAACGATAGGAGTAGGCAGGAATAATAGGAATGGGGGGGAGTGGCTCCGCACTGAGCTGTGCGCTTGCAGAAACACCTCGAGCACACGTCTCTAAAGATCTTCGCGGATAGCTTGCCTGTCGCTTCGTGAAGCTCCTGTTGGCGTGCGATTCTTAACTCTCTAATCTGATTATTCCTTCCTGCTCTCTACCATCATGTTACTCGGTAGGTTTATCTCGGCCACTGAACCTCCGTTCCTGTGCACAGATTACAACTTCAGTAGATAAAAGTGCAACCGTTTTGTTACATTGCTGAGGGTGATCTAAATCATTAAATTAGTGTTCATTTATAGCACTCTTTGTACCAGCTTTGCATCGTTTTTGAGCTTCTGATGAGTATGTGGATTTCGATGCAATATTAGCACGTTGTGTGCTTACATTTGGATCATGACATGAGTGCCACAAAAAGGGCCAGTTTTTCTTTTGCTTCAAATTGCAATTTTGAACTACATATTCACGCAAAAGAATCTTTACCTTTTCACGTTATCATCGCAATATACACACTAAGTTTTAAACAAATAAAGCTGGTTGTAACAAAAGTATGACAACATCTATGAACATATATATGCCTTATTGATTAGACATGTTTGGACATGAAAAAACAAATTGTTTTCGAGTTATTTTTAAATAAATGTGACCTCTGGATTTAACCATGAGTCACGCCCTGCTCTGTTTCGTAGTTCACAGCATAGAAGTACGGCTCATCTATTTAATCTAATAATGAATGTAAGCAGCAATCATTCTCAATTACACGACGACGAGACAAGGGAATGTCACGCTGTGTCATCTCGTAATTGAAAATGGAAAAATATTGACAGGAAATGTTTTCAGGTGGGTACAAATTAGAAGAAATAATTTGAAATTGTATTCATTTGAAGCAGTTCCTCTTGCAACACCGTTGTTACGAAGGATTGTGGAAATTGAAATTGCATTATTTTGGCAGAAATCTGTTTGGCAGGTTTAATTTATTGTTTTAAAAAAAAAAATGGGTTATGATGGGTATTATGGAATTGTGCATGGTGGGTGGTTGACACTTTAAATTGCATTTGTGAAAATAATCTGAAACCATCCTGGATTGTTATTTGCATTCCCTCCTTTTTAATATGCAGATAAGCAGATCACTGTCATTGTTGAACTCACTATCGCTCCAAACATTGATGGATGGCATTCATGGCAAAATGTATTTATCCAAGAAAAGATGTGATTTCATTGGTTGTTGTTCATATTCTATGTTTATCCAAGAAAAGATCCAAAAGATGTTGATCGTTCATGTTGATCATATGGTCAAAGGTTTAATTTGGACCTCACAGTTGCCCAATGAATGTTGCACGGGGCATTCAGAAAGTTTTACAAATGAGATACTCGCAATATTTCAAGATATGTCGACGTATATTTTTCAATACATAATTGCAGATAATTGGTGAGAAAATCTTGTTCTTTCACGGCGACAATTATTCCCACCTTCTCATGCGGATGGACTGGGAAAGTTTGGCCAAAGTCTTTCATGAACCACCTGATGTTTGATTAAGTAGGCGAAAGCAGGAATTTGGAATTTGTCAGGGTACCAGCAACAGCTCGGGCACACTTCCTGAAGGACACTGAGAGATCTTTAATGTCCACCAACTAATCCTTGCAGAGGGGACACCCAGTTGAACATCCATCTCAGGGATGGCACACGCGTTGATGCCTCGCCTAACCTGTGAGACACCAGGATGACAGTTTATAGCTCGGTCAGATTCACATACAGGCTAGATGTCTCAAAGGCAAGTAATTAACGTATAATGCTGCATATGTGAATAAAAATGTATTTATACATTTTCTCACTAATGAGTGAAAAATATGTAAATATATATTTGTTTACATATACACTCATTTTACTTATTTATTGGTGCACCCTGGACTCTTATTAGTATCTCATTTGCAGAATTTTTGAATACCCCATCTACGTGGCGGTCCGTTCTTTGTTTTTGTGGTCGGTCTTTCTTTCTTTGTTTGAGTTCTGATAACCACTATTGTGTTCTCCACATCTCCAAAATTGTTGTAAGTTTTGATATTTTCATTTTTCAGCTAAGACATTTCTTGGTGTAGGTCCTAAGAATTTGCCCATTTTCATCAAGTACGATATATTTATTCAATTGTTGTAAATGTATGAAAATTTCAGACAAAGTTAAAGTTTTGAACAGCATCATTTCGTTCTTTGGATATTTAATTTTGTGTATGGGGTATTTTGAGAATAAAATTATGGGGAATGATGAGAATAAAAAAATCATTGCACATATATTAATTAAAAAAAAAAGATAGCTCTTATGATTAAATGAAGAGAGGCTGCCATTGAAGAATGGGAATGCAGATTCAAAACTGCTTGCTGTTGAGCCTTTTTAATGATAAGTTACAAACTATATTTCCTCTACAATTGGCTGTAGTTGAGATTCAAAATTCAAACTATTTTTTTTAAATGCATCTACCTTTCATCTAAGGTGTTTTTCTGTTGTTTCCTTCACTTATGATCCCATAAAAGAGAACGATTCCAATTGATCATGAAATAATTGGAGAAACAATTATGGTTCACCCAAAGGATTTCTCTAATGTTGCATTTACACCGAACTGGAAGGAACAATAAAATACGACTGGTGCAAATGTGCTTTGCTGCACCAAGTTTGAGAGCAAATGAATGAAATCCCCACCTTTTCAACATGATTGGCATAGAATAATTTTCCCACCTTCCTTTAACGATTTGTTGGTACCCGGTGAAAAATATTTAACACAGCACCTGATACAATTATACAAAAAAATTAAAATCATTCAAGTAAAAGACTTGAACAATTTTCTTCAAATTTCCAATGGATTTTTTTTTAATTATGGTGTGAGTGTGAGGTTTATTGTCGGAGTATATGAATGAAACAAAATATGAGTCACAGTGAAACAAAACTATCTGATATCATATTCACGATTGCTATGCCTCCAATCAATTCACAATTGGCATTCAGGCGTCATATTCACCAACGCATCCCTTCAATGTAAAATGACCAGAGTGACAGCTCAAAGGATTTTGAGCAGACAGGCCTCACGGGCCTTAGGAAAATATGACTCGGCGATTGAGGCAGCATTCTGTTGTTTATACACTGCCCAGATAACGATGTGGCAGACTCTGAGCAACATTTTTACTGTGGAGGTTACACAGGTCCTTGCTATTATTTCCAACTATTTTCTCTGAAAATTGAGTTGGACAGGCGACTGTGACAGGTTTCTGTGAAGTTGGTGAAAGTGTGATGGGGGAGCAGAGATCAATAAATATTCTGTTGTTTTTACGTGGGAATGCCGGTTTGCTTTTATCAGTGGGAGAAGGATAAGGAGAGTGGGGGGAGGGGGCGTAGTGGGGGGGTGGTGAGAGAGTAAAGATGGGACAGATTTGGAAGGGGGTTGAGGCTCTGGGGGGTAGTTGAGTTGGGTTGGGGGTGGGGAGGGCTTTGAGGGCTTTGAGGGCTTGAGGTGGGGAGAGGATGCATGCCTTAGGATTTGGGGAGGGTTGGTGAGGACTTGGGGTTGTGGTGAGGGAGGACAAAGATGGGTCATATTTGGGAGGGGGAGGTTGAGGCTTTGGTGGGGTTGAGGGGTGAGGAATTTTGGGGAAGAGGGTTGAGGAGTGGTATTGGGGAGTGGGGATGAGGAGTACTTTGAATGCTGGAATTGGGGAGAGGAATGCTGCCTTATGGTTGGGAGGGAAGGGTGAACACGGGGTTGGCGGGGGAGGGAGAACATAGATGCAACAGATTTGGGAGGGGGAGGCTGAGGCTTGGGAGTGGAGGTTGAGGAGTTTTCATAATTTCATGTGTAAGTTTACTCACAGTAAAAATGTCATTGGCCACAGTAAAGGACTTGTTTTGTGTGGTGTTTGTGTAGTTGTGTGTGTGTGTGGAAATGTATATATTTCTACATATATATATATATATATATATATATATATATATATATATATATATATATATAAATATATATATATATATATATTTATTTTTTTAAAGAGAAAGGCTCTTCCAACAAAAAGAAAATCTCGATGTACTCTGCTAATTTGAGCAAATAAGCAATTGAGCAGACCTGGCCTCGGGCAATGTGATTTGACATTTATTTTGCTTGAGGTTTGCAAAATGTAATAAACAAGAAAAAGAGCAATCAGAGATTGCACACCCTCACCAGGACTTGTTTTGTGTGGTGTATTTTGTGTGGTATTTATGTTCTGGTGTATTATGAAATAAATGTGACATATTTGGTACTGCCACTTTATAACTGCTGGCAGTGATGACTGGGTACCAAGACTTTCCGCTTTGATGCAACCCAGCTTTGATTTGACACGTGACCCTGACCCATGACGTTTTTTATAATGCAATTTAATTCAGAATGGGATTAAAATAAATTTCATTCAAATCAAATGGAAGAGCAAATAGTTATAGTCCTGCATTGGAGTCATCGGATGGAACCAAAACAAGCAAAAAGCAAAGATGAAGTCATCAGGAGATACCTGCATAGGATTCAAATTTCAGCTGCTACTCCTCGACCCTCAACTCCATCCAGGCACAGCCAAGTGAACCTTATTCAAAAGAAAAAAACAATAAAAAAAGAACCCATATCAAAAAATTTAAATAATTATGGCTGCCAGACCATATGTCCGATCAAGCTGAAATTTGAAATATGTATTCCCAGTCACCACCAGATCATAATTGTGAATTTTCACATCGATTGATTAAGCGGTTCCAGAGAAAACATTATTTAATATTTACTTCAATCCAACATAGCTACCAAACCATGTGACCTATCAATGATTCCTGAACAAACTTGTACACCCAAGGGTTGGGGAACATTTGTGTGAAGTCTCCCCTCGATCTGTCCAGCCATTCTGTAGAATATTTTTTTTATAAGTTTTAAGGTAAATCCAATATGGCTGCCAAACCATGTGACCTATGATTACATATGTGTGAACCTTTTGCTCCTCATCGATAGGCTGTCATACATGTAAAGTTTCACCTTGATCTGTTCAGCCACTTCAGAGAGGGTTTTTAAGGTTGTTTTTTTTTTAAACAATATGGCTGCCGAATCACGTGACTGATGACGTCATCAATTTTTTTTCTGTGGAACATTTTATTGCTAGATAACCCTCAAAAATTTTCATGTTGATGGGATGTAGCATTATACATATGCAATTATGACGTCCCAACGAAGGCACCTATGATGTCATAAAAAATCACTAATTCCACAGCAAGTCCATGAGGAGTACTTGCTAGGTGGCAAGTTTCAATTTTACCCTTGGTGCGGTTTCAGAGATTTAGCGGTCCAAGAATTTTGTTTTTCCAACATGGCTGCCACACCATGTGACCTATGACGTCAAAATTATCATTAGGATATTCTACACGAGGAGTCGCACCGATGGTGAAAATTTCGTCTCAATCCGACATGTCAGGTCAGGTCTAGGAGCATGTGCCAGAGCAGCGCGTCGCTGCATCCACTTTCCGCCGGTACTCCAGGGACCTCCGTCTGGCCATTTCCCAGGCAGATGCCAGGCCCATCCCCATCTCCTTGAGATTCCGATCAACCTGTTGCAACCACGAGGCATGTGGTCAGCCCATTGGTCTCCTCCACTAAGGAGACTCCCTCGCTGAGAGAATCTGGTGAGCAGGATCAGCGTCAGGAAAACGAGCCACATGTCCATACAGCCGCAGCTGACGCTCACAGACTATGCAGGTAACAAATCTCATTTGAGTCTCTTTCAGCAACCGCTCGTTAGACACAAAGTCTGACCAGCGAGAGCCAAGGATTCTCCGAAGAGACCTGGTACCAAAGGAATTAAGTCTCCCTCTCAGATCCTTGGTCAGTGTCCAAGTCTCGCATCCATAGAGCAAGACTGGAAGCACCAAGGACCTGAAGACTCAGACTTTCGTCCTCCCGCACAGGTACCGGCAGCACCACACCCCATTATCCAGTGAATCCATCACTCTTCAAGCCCGACCCAGATGTCTATTGACCTCTGACTCACAGCCAGCAGAGACATGAATATCACTGCCGAGGTCAGTGAATCTCTCCACGACCTCAACATGCTCACCACAAACAGGCACAGACAGGACAGCAGCATCCAAGATGTCATTGAAAGCCTGGATCTTAGTTTTGACTTCGGAAACCCCGAATCCTAGTGGCTCCGACTCCTCATTCAGCACCTCGAGGGCCCCCGAAAGGATATCTAAAGTCTCCGCAAAGATGACTGCATCATCTGCAAAATCAAGGTCAGAGATCTTGACATTCCTAAACGATGCACCACAGATTGATCTCTCTGATATCCTCCCGAGAATCCAGTCCATACAAGTGCTGAAAAGTGTGGGGGCCAGTACACACCCCTGATGAACTCCAGTAACAACTTGAAATAAGTCAAAGATGGTACCACCACATCTCACAGTACTTTCAGTGCCAGAGTCGAGTTCAAACATCAGATCGATCAGTTTTGGTTGCACCACACGAAGACCGAGAATCTTCCAGCGGGCATCCCGGTTCACTGAATCGAATGCTTCACAGAGATCAACATAGACGACAAGCAGCCCGTGCCAAAACTCCCATCTGTGTTCGGTGAGGACCCCAAGAGCAAGGATACGGTCAATCGTTGACCTCTTTGGTGTAAAGCCTGACTGCTCTGGACACTGGTGCTCAAGCAGATGGTGGCGAACCCGATCAAGAATTATCCGAGCAAAGACCTTGCCCGGCACTGAGAGCAGCGTCACCCCTTGGTAGTTGTTGCAGTCTTGGCGATCACCCTTCCCTTTCCAGAGAGGAACAACGAGGCCCCTCTTCCAATCATTTGGGATGATGCCTGTGTTCCAAGCAGAGCACCAAACTGCATGCAACGACACGAGTGTTGCATTTCCACCAGCCTTGAGAAGTTCAGCATGGATGCCACAGATCCCTGGAGCTTTAGCTTTACCGCATTTCAATGGGTTCACCGCAGCCTGTGTTTCCACAAGCGAAGGTGGACCACAGTTGATTGGAGGGTCAGCAACAGGGATTGTAACATCCCTGACGTCCAACTCCACAGCGGGGGGATCAGCCAAGTACAACCGCTCAAATTAACCAGCCCAGCGGGCCTTCACTTCAGACTCCTCTGTCAAGAGCCTACCACACTCTGTTCTAACTGCAGTACACTGAGGGATGGGCTTGTATGAATGCAATGCGCGAATTCCCCTGGAAGCAGGACGAGAATCACTTGACCACAGGTGATGCTCTACCCCCTCACAGATTCCTCACACATAGGCCTCCTTGTCCACCCTTAGTGCACGTACAGTTTTACGCCTCAGCTCCCTGAACAGCTCAGCTCTGCCATCCAGCCTGGCCCTGCGACTCTGGTCAATGGTATCCAGTGTCCCTTGAGAGACAAAATTCTTCTTTGCCCTTCGGTGAGTTCCAAGACTTCCACCGGCAACATCAAGGATGGTGGGCTTGAAGGCACTCCACAACTCTTCAGGACCCCCCAAAGCACCCAGACCCCCCAAATCTCTACTCAGCTTGTTCGCAAACTCCTCAGCTACCCTCTCATCCTTGAGCTTGCCAACATCCAGCCAAGGCTGGGATGGTACCATTCTCCTGGATTTAAGGTGCAACTTCAGAGTTGCTACAACAAGCCGGTGGTCAGTATTGAGGAACTGAGCACTCCAGTAGACCCTGCAGTTCTGGATCATCCTCCAGCGACCATCAACGAGGACATGGTCAATCTCCTTTGCCACACCACCAGCATTGGAATACCAAGTCTAGTGATGATCTTGTGGGCGCTGAAACCATGAACCGGCCACCCTAAGTCCATGACTTCTTGCAAAGTCAAGGAACTTAGTGCTATTCTGGTTCATAGTTCCTGACCCATAGGGACCGACACACATCTCATAACCATCCCTATCAGTTCCAGTCGATGCATTGAAATCCCCCAAGAATAGAAGTGTATCTCGTCTGGGGCACTGATCAACCACAGACTCCAGCGTGGCGGAGAATGTGTCCTTCACAGTGAGATCACTCGCCTCAGTCGGAGCATAAACAGAGACCAGGGAAATGACTCCTGAGGAGCCACGAATCCTTAATCTCATAATACGCTCGTTGACCGGTGTTAGCTCAATTATCATTGGAGTCAGCTTATTGGACACAGCTGCAGCTACTCCATGGGTATGGTAACCATCAGAGTGACCAGACCATTAGTAGATGTGACCACCCACCATGATATCGCCGCAATTCAGTGTCCGAACCTCAGAGAGTGCTGCAATACCGATGTCCAAATGCTTGAGCTCAGATGATAACAGAGACAGGTGATCATCCTCTCTTCGGGAAAGGACATTCCAGGCACCCACCCGAAGGGACCGCCTCAGGTTAACCCAAGGAGACCGCCGTCTGGTGGACGACACCTCAGCACCATTCCGCCACACTCTCCCGCAATCTGACCCGGGAATGCTACCCCGTGGTTTCCCTCCTATCATCAAAGATTGGGGGTCCTGAAGGCTTTGCCCCAATCCCGTCATCCGGTGAGCTGCCCTGCGAAGGGAAGCTGCACAGGAGGTACTCCCATGGAGTGGGTTTTCCGATATCTTTGCGTTTTTGTGTTTTGTGGAATGAAAGGTTTTACGGTGGTCGGAGTGCAAATCCTGCCACCAACCTCCTAATAAGAAGTGACCCAACTGCAGGAAGATGTCCGCAGACACAGTTGGGTACCAGTTATGGATGGCCATTGGCTCACAAGGAGCTCCTCCGCCCTTTGACAGGTTTTGTTTTTAATCCTGCTGAGTGTCCATATCCAAACACCATCAGTGTCCCTTGAGACCTATACGACATGTGGATGCGGAGAAAAACACGAAAGTTCCTTGCGGACAAACAGACAGACAAACAAACGGACAGAAATACAATACCCTCTCCGACAGCGAGGGTGAAAAGCTCTTCATTTGACCTTGAGCACCAGCATATGAGCAGAATGAATGGTCAAATTGAAAAAAAAAACAGACACGCGCTGAGGCTTGGGTGATGTTGGCCTGAGGAAGTTGGCTATGAAGTTGGTGAAGCATCAAACCAGAAACACAAAAAGAACAAGCACACACATGCACACCTGCACACACACACACACACACACACACACACACACACACACACACACACACACACACACACACACACACACACACACACACACACACACACACACACACAACACCGGATCATGTGTAAGTATAAAAAAAAAAAGACAGCAGAGCAGCCCATCAATGATTTGATTTGATATTTATTTTGCTTGAGCTTTGCAAAAATAAAAAGCACTCCTCCATTTTACCTTGAGCACCAGCATGTGACCGGAAATGAGCGGTTGTATCGAAATAAAAACCAGACATGTGCCGAGGCTCGGGGTCTATTGGCCTGAGAAAGAGAGTGAAAACTTGCCTTAGACCGAGTCTGCTCTTGCCGATTTGCTCAAATTCGCGGAGTAGATCTAGTTTTACTTTTTGGTTGGAAACGCCTTCTTTTTCTTTAAAAATGTATAATCCCAACCTCATATACGTATACATATCCAAATACATATATAGTATACATGCATATATGTGTATATATATATATATATATATATATATATATATATATATATATATATATATATGTGTATATATATATATATATATATATATATATATGTATATGGATACAAACAATCACGACATAATAGTGACCGAAGCTTTTCGTGCTGCACTCTTCAGGGTAAAAATCGCAGCAAGTGAAGAAGGAAGTGAAGGCGTGTGCTTTATAAGCAGTTCTCAAAAAGGTAGACGCTGATTGGTTCAACCGTAATGACGTCACGGTTAATCCGAACGCCCATTGGTCGGCTCATCATCTTCACCTCGAGCTCCCATTGGCTGGAGCATAGTTCATCGATGATTGACGTTTGCAACCATATCCTGGAGAGAGGGGGGATGGGTTTCCCCTAAGGTCCATTCACCATTTGTTACTGTACTTCCCTTGATCTTTTCATGCTGAGACACAGAGATCGTACAAATTCCTTTTGACGACATAATATTGGATCCTCATAATAATCCTCACAATCTTTCTTCGAATCGCCAAGGGGACGTGTTGTTTGATCCGATCAGCCAATCTTAGTGTTGTGCGGCCCACGTACCGAGCTTCACTTCGGCACTTAAACTCATAAATAACATTGCTGGTTTGTGAGGTGGGTAGCACATCCTTGTTGACTGACGTCAGCAAACTCCGAGAGGTAAAGATTACTCGGGGTTGTTCAGCCAGAAATGTGTTGAACACAGCATGTTTGATTTGTACTTCAAACCATCATGATGATTGCCCTTCCCAGTGCATCCTGATATAGACTGGACATTTGTCCGGATGAATCTTCCGATCATTTGTCGTGTTTAGAAACTTGTGTATGTATCTCTTCACTATATGCTCAGGATAACCATTCTCACCGAGTATATTCATGATTTTGTCAATTTCAGCAGGAAGATTACAAGGTGAACAAATCCTCTGGCTCTGCTAAGCAGGATATTGATCAAGGCAATTTTGTTTCTAATGGAGCTGTAGGAGTCCCACCGAGTATACTGCCCTGTGAAAGTCGGCTTCCGGTAGACGGATTTTGTGAAAGCAAGGTTGGATCGATCAACCAACACGTCCAAAAACGGTAACGTGTTTGACGATTCCAGCTCCGTGGTAAACTTCAGCGCTGGATGGAGAGTGTTGAGCCATGCCTGGAAATTGTCACATGCCGTCCGAGACTCAAACAAAGCAAAAATGTCATCAACATACCGATAGTATACAATGGGGGAATCGACCCCTTGCTGACCAGTAAGTTTCTGCATTTCATGATGGCCTGCAAAGATATTTGCAAGAGCTGGGCCCAATGGAGAACCCATGGCCACACCGTCCGTTTGAACATACATCATGTTGTTAAAACTGAATTCCACCTCCCTTGTGCTGTGTTCATTAATTCAACGAAGACGTGTTCCGAGATAATCGGTTGTTCCAGATCGGTGTGATACAGCAAATGTGCGCATATCTCAATAGTCTCCATCAATGGGACATTCGTGAACAATCTTTTAATATCAAAGGATGCCGTGATGTTGTGCTCACTTGTCGGTGTTTTAGCTCTTATAGATTCTGCAAATGTGAAGGAATCCTTAACCACGAAATGAGAAAGTGAATCCAATACTGGTTGCAGTACCTCTCCCAACCACTTGGCAAGTTCATGTTGTGCTGATCACACCATGGACAGTGTCGGTCTTAGAGGGATATTCTCCTTGTGAATCTTCGGCAGGCCGTACATTCTTGGACGTTGGGCTCCATCAGGTTTAATTCTGTCAGAACCTCCTTTGATAGTTCTCTTCGTTTGAGAAGCTGCAACAGTCATTTGACGATCTGACCTTCCACCTGAGGCGTGCGATCATGTTCCGTTACACCGCCCACATGTTTAAATTTGGTTTCCTCTTTCAGGATGTCCATCTTCTTGTCAATGTAATCAATCTTATTCATGATTACCACTCCGGTGCCTTTATCCGGTTTACAGATGTGAATGGCAGCATTCCATCTCAATCCTTGTATTGCCAAGAGAATATCCCATTGCATGTGAAAATCCGCGACATCATTAGGGATTCCACAGTACGCATGCGCGAGGTCCGATAGTTGAGCCCTCAGCGCCTGGTCTGCTTCGTTTGACACAGCCTGATGCGTTGATAGTTGAGTATACAGGAGTTCAAGCTCGGCAAAAATGTCGTCCCTCTTGATATTCTGGTTCGGAATGCCGAAGTTAAAACCGTGCGCCAACGCGAAGCTTTCCGTGTCAGACAGTTTATAGTCTGATTTATTGAGTACATGCTAGGATGAGTCTTTGATCAGGGAACCGAATCGTTTCACCTTCAACCAGTCGATTGTACGATCACATTTCTTCTGCGTCGCCATCTCTATACGTTGGTCAATCGCTGCAATGTATCGACATAACCGGATTGTGTCACATAGCGACATGAAACCACGTGCTTCGTTCCAGGCATTGCGTCGGACGCGACGTAGTGCGGACTGTGTGCGATTCAGGCACCCGATCTCATCCAGAAGAAGCTCTCAGGATGTGGTTCCCCCCTCTCTCCAGAATGAACCCATCCCCCCTCTCTCCAGGATGTGGTTGCAAACGTCAATCATCGACAAACTCTGCTCCAGCCAATGGGAGCTCGAGGTGAAGATGATGAGCCGACCAATGGACGTTCGGATTAACCGTGACGTCATTACGGTTTAACCAATCAGCGTCTACCTTATTGAGACCTGCGTATGAAGCACGCGCCTTCACTTCTTCCTTCACTTGTTGCGATTTTTTTTCCCCTGAAGACTGCAGCACGAAAAGCTTCGGTCACTATTATGTCGTGTTTGTTTGTATCCATATTAAAGTTCTGTAGTACCAAACACCTGTTTATATATGTATTTATGTATGCATCTATATGTATACATACATGGATATATATACATACATGGATATATATATACATACATGGATATATATATATATATATATATATATATATATATATATATATATATATATATATATATATATATATATATATATATATATAGATATAGATATCTTCTTCTTCTTTCGGCTGCTCCCGTTAGGCGTCGCCACAGCGGATCATCCATTTCCATTCCGCTCTATCTTCCACATCTTCCAATGACACTCCAACCACCCACATGTCTGCGCTCACCGCATCCATGAACCTTTTATTTGGCCTTCCTCTTCTCCTCCGACCTGGCGACTCCATCCTCAGCATCCTTCTCCCGATATACTCCGCTTCCCTCCTGTGCACATGTCCAAACCATCTCAATCTCGCCTCTCTCACTTTGTCTCCAAATCGTCCTACCTGTGCTGTTCCTCTAATATACTCATTTCTTATCCTGTCCATCCTCGTCACTCCCAACGAGAATCGCAGCATCTTTAACTCTGCCACCTCCAGCTCCGCTTCCTGTCTTTTTGTTAGCGCCACTGCCTCCAAACCATACAACATAGCTGGTCTCACTACCGTCTTATATACTTTCCCTTCACTCTTGCAGCTACCCTTCTGTCACAAATCACTCCTGAAACTCTTCTCCACCCATTCCATCCTGCCTGCACTCTCTTTTTCACTTCTCTCCCACACTCTGCGTTACTTTGGACAGTTAATCCCAAATATTTAAACCCATCCACCTTCCCCACCTCAACTCCTTGCAACCACACCATACCACCGCCCTCCCTCTCATTTACGCACATGTACTCCGTCTTACTCCTACTGACTAACATTCCCCTTCTCTCCAGTGCGTACCTCCACCTCTCGAGGCTCGACTCAGCCTGCTCCCTACTCTCACTACAGATCATGATGTCATCCGCGAACATCATAGTCCATGGAGACTCCAGTCTGATCTCGTCTGTCAACCTGTCCATCACCATTACAAACAGGAAAGGGCTCAGAGTCGATCCTTGGTGCAATCCCACTTTGACCTGAAACCGGTCCGTCATTCCAACCGCACACCTCACCGCTGTCACACTGTCCTCATACATATCCTGCACCATGCTCTCATACTTCTCTACAACTCCCGACTTCCTTATACAAAACCACAACTCCTCTCTTGGCACCCTATCATAAGCTTTCTCTAAATCCACAAACACACAATGTCACTCCTTCTGGCCTTCCCTATACTTCTCCATCAACATTCTCAAAGCAAACATCTCATCAGTGGTGCTCTTTCCTGGCATAAACCCATATTGCTGCTCACAAATCATCACCTCTCCTCTCAACCTTGCTTCCACTACTCTTTCCCACACCTTCATGGTGTGGTTTAAAAACTTTATCCCTCTGTAATTACCACAGCTCTGCACATCACCCTTGTTCTTGAAAATCGGAACCAGTACACTTCATCTCCACTCCTCCGGCATCCTTTCACATTCCAAGATTTTATGAAACAATCTGGTTCAAAACCCCACTGCCATCTCTCCTAAGCACTTCCATGCCTCCACTGGTATATCATCTGGGCCAACCGCCTTTCCACTTTTCACCTTCTTCATAGCAGTCCTCACTTCATCCTGACTGATCCACCCCACTCCCTGATTCACTATCTCCACCTCTTCCATCTCTCTCTCTCTCTCTCTCTCTCTCTCTCTCTCTCTCTCTCTCTCTCTCTCTCTCTCTCTCTCTCTCTCTCTCTCTCTCTTTCTCTCTTTCTCTCTTTCTCTCTTTCTCTCTTTCTCTCTTTCTCTCTTTCTCTCTTTCTCTCTTTCTCTCTTTCTCTCTTTCTCTCTTTCTCTCTTTCTCTCTTTCTCTCTTTTCTTCATTCATCAGCTCCTC
>NC_140962.1:78931252-78953752 GCF_056783735.1 Eptatretus burgeri | reverse complement strand
AAAAGAGCATGTACCTGGTCGACACAACGTGAAGCATGTCGCCCTTGTCGACCCAGCCAAGGTTTTCCTTCCACCACTCCACATAAAGCTCGGCTTGATGAAAAGTTTTGTACGGGCAATGGATCTGAATGGGCGTGGGTTTTTATACCTCAAGGAAAAGTTTGGCAACACCTTGTCGGAGGCCAAGATCAAGGCTGGTGTCTTTGTTGGACCGCAAATCCGACAGATTATGAAGGACGAAACTTTTCCGACAACTCTAAACCCCAAAGAGCTGGCAGCGTGGAGGAGCTTCAAAGCTGTGACGGACAACTTCTTGGGGAACGAGCGCGCGGACAACTATGAAGAAATAGTGCAGCAGCTGCTGGAGTCTTCAGGAAACTTGGCTCCAGGATGTCCCTGAAAATCCATTTCCTACACCAGCACCTGAACTTCTTCCCTGACAACTTGGGAGCAGTCTCGGACGAGCACGGCGAGCGATTCCACCAAGAGCTTTTACTCATGGAGACGCGTTACCAAGGGCGGCACAACCCGAACATGATGGGCGATTTCTGCTGGTTCCTGCATCGTGAAACTGACACAGAGCAGCACAAATGCAAAGCCAAATGCCTAAAGCATTTTTAATTACATTCTAGTGGAGTTTTTCTGTAATTTCTATAATTTTGAAGCATTCATGATGAAATAAATGAATAAATGAATTTTTGTAAATTTCATTGAAATCCTGACTTCTAGGCAATGGGAATATTTCTGTTACTGAAAATCCTGACGTGATACAGCAAAACGGTTATGATTTTTGAAATCAGCGTACCCAAATTAGTCTAAATCACTTTACACATCTCCAGTAAAAAATTTTTGTTGTTCAGTGTTATTAACTATGATGAGGGATCTCCGAAGATAGTTCTTTGAGGAATGGCCATGGATGGGGAATTTTTATTTCACAAGTGTAATGTAAATTGAGCACCTTGCCTGCGGCAACTCCATTTGCTCAGCACCCCTCCCCCCCCTACTTTATTTATCTTGGTTTCTTCTTTCAGCACCTTATATCCATAAGCAAAAGGCACTATCTAAATCCAATTTGTCGTCGTAGTAGTCGTGATAGTAGTAGAAGAAGTAGAAGCAGCTGAATAAAGTGCAGAGCATTTTTAGTCAAGTGGATATATATATATATATATATATATATATATATATATATATATATATATATATATATATATATATATATACATATATATATATATATATATATATATATACATATATATATATATATATATATATATATATATATATATTGCACCAGTGTTCATGTTGGTGATGATTCATTGTACGAATTATAATGTAAAACCACTGAGTTGCTGCCAGATCCTGTGTTTGACTGCATCACAAAGACCATTCTCCTTTGAAAGAGACATTAAGTCAGTTGTCCCGTCTGCATTCTTGTGGATGAGCATAAATGTTCTCGTATCTCTTGCAAGAGCAAACTTTTGCAAGTATGTATGTCACCGTCATGAATTAAACAATTGTCGGTTTCCATAATCCCCTTCATCACCCCACTCTTCCATGAGTGTCGATCTGATTTTTTTTTTTAAACCCCAAAATACACTTCATTATTTGATGACAAACCTGACATGTTGTTAAATGAAGACTGTTGGTGTTCCCATCTGAACTCCTGGTTCATGCTGTGAGGAGCCCAGGTTTAAATTTCCATATACCATATCTGTTTATCCTTCGTCTACTAATGTATGTTCTTGTGATTTATGCAATGGAACAATGATATCTACTGGTGTCCTTGTACTGCATGTCATGCAAGTACAAGGTCCTCCTTGATTATTTGGCCACTACAAAATGATTAAAATGAAATTATATCCTTCTTTCTACCTCTGTCAACCTTAATTTTATGAATTCTGTTGTAGATCTTAATTTGTCTGCTCCATCCTACCTCCTCCCTTCCTTCACCTTTCTTCCCTGACTTATTCCTTCCACCTTCTTTTCTTTGACTTTCCTCCTCTTCCCCTCACTTTGCTCCTTGGATGTAATATTGACAAGCATTATCGAGCATTTGCTAAACGAAAATTATTTAAAAGTCTTCTCATTATCATTTATAAAGTGATGTTTTCAGCTGTGATATTAATGAATATTGACACTAGCTGCTTTCTTACGGTCATTAACAATTCATTCTGTTTCTGGCAGACACTTCCATGGCAGGTTGAACTGAAATTGGCTGACACTGTGTACATAACAATTTTGTGAGTTATGAACCCAAAATCTAACAATGAAGGATTAAAAAGCTTTAGGGCTAAGTCCACCGAAGGTAAACAATGTTTGATTACATTTTTGAAAACATGTCATTTAACCATAAAACCTTTCCAACGAATAAATATTGACCGTTGTGTATCTCTAATGCACAGTATTAATTATATAATCAGACTTGGTAAAACTAACCTTCTGATCATAATTTTGCATTGAAGGCCGTCATTAAATTTCAATAACTGAAATGTGATTTGGTTTCGAGCAGTTGTAAAATTTGGCGATTAAATTTCAAATTGTATTCTGGTTTTCACCTGGCACAGATCAAATGTTCTGTTGCTTTTTGTGCTTGATAAGTCCGTTTCCGACTGGCATGATGAGCACAGATTTTGCCAAAATAATAATTGAGGCATGGATTTTACGAGTACATATATTATATAGATAGCTCACCTACTCTTCACAAAGGACACCATGGGATCTTTAACATTCACCAATGAATGCTGGCAGACAGGACACCCAGTTTAACATACATTGAAGTGATGTTGTAGATATGTACATTAAAGTTTACATTACCTATTTGTACATTAAAGTTCAGTTGTCACAAGATTGCCAAAGTAACAGAAGAATGATCCATGACAATATCACACACTATCATGGTCACACATCAAAGTTAAAACACCTTCTATGTATTTATAAAGGTTCAGAGTTGTGTATCACAAGACTCGAGATGTACAGGTGTGCATATATTTCAATGTTTTAAGTAGTTCACATGAAACCGAACATATGTCACAGTGATTATATCATCATGAATATCATATCCCAGAACCTAAATTCGACAGGCAGTGGACAAGTCATAAATGGGACTTGTACGGGAGTTAGACGACCCCCGCCCCCACGATGTGTCCACTGTCTTGTGTGCATGCCACATGTGCAGTTGACAAGTCGTTGGTTCCAGCGGCTTCAAGGCCTGTCTACCTCGCATGTGAAGCCTGGGTTCGGCGAATTGCGCAGAGGAAACCACCAGAAGGTTCAACGGGCAGAAAGGCGATCCCAGCAAAGCGTCGTGGAGCGCAAACAGGGCAAAGTGAGATCCGAAAGACACTTCTGACCATCCACTGCATCCTGACCTGTCCCCAGCCGTCTCGACGATGTATTGCTCCTGGATCCTGATAGGCCAGGATGAGAGAGTGAGGCCAACAATCTGCGCAACTCCCCCTCACTTAAATCCAAGTCACGTGCAAGTCATGACTTCAACCTCATACCGTGCAACCTCAAGTCCTGTGGCGATGGGAGAGAGGCGAAGCAGCAGGTGCGGATACACTGGAAGCTGTGGTCATGAACCTGCACACAGGCGGCCCAGGGCATAGGGTCGCTCTCTACTGGACCGAAGCAGCAGTGGAGTTCGGCAGCCCCCTGGGTGTCTTAGCAGCCCTCTCTCGGATTCGCTCTGCTCACCTCCATGGAGGAAGGGGCTAGAAAAGGTGCCTTAAACATAGTCTGCTTAACTTCACACTGGCCAGCACACCGTGGCTGGCGGGGATCTCAATCAGCGGTCGAAATAACAAGAAAAACAAGTTGAAGATGCTCAACCTCGGCATGTGGAATGTGCGAACCCTGCTGGATAACACCAAAGCAGATAGACCAAAAAGAAGAACTGCACTAGTCGCCAAAGAACTAGCTCACTACAACGTGGACATAGCAGCACTTAGAGCTGTCCCTTGCAGACAAGGGACAGCTCTTAGAACTTGGTGGTGGGTACACCTTCTTTTGGAGTGGTCGCAGCAGCGCTGAACGGTGAGAGGCAGGCGTTGGATTCGCCATCAGATCTCACCTCGTCCGAAAACTTCCCAAGCTTCCAGAGGGCATCAATGATCGCCTGATGACACTTCAACTCCCACTTATAAACAAGAAGAGTGCAATGTTGATCAGTGCATATGCCCCAACAATGACCAACCCAGGTGATATCAAAGATAAGTTATATGAAGAAATTGACGCCCTCATTGCAGCAGTCCCACAGTCAAAGAAGCTTATTGTCCTTGGGGACTTCAACGCCAGAGTGGGGACAGATCACTAGACTTGGGAAGGGATTATTGGAAGACATGGCACCGGCAAGTGCAACAGCAATGGCATTCTACTCCTGAAGATGTGTGCCTCACATGACCTCGTCATTCCCAACACACTCTTCTGCCTCCCCACCCGTAAAAAGACATATTGGATGCACCCACACTCTAGGCGATGGCATCTGATTGATTATGTCATCACCAGGAAGAGGGACAGGCAGGACGTGAGAGTGACAAAGGCCATGTGTGGTGCCGACTGCTGGACTGATCATCTCCTCATTGTGTCCAAACTTAAGCTTCGCATTCTGCCCATGAGAAGACCCCAAGGTCAGAAGACTGCAAAGAGGCTCAACATTTCCAAGCTGAAGAACAGCAAAGTTGCTGAAGAAATCTCCAGAGACCTTGATGGCAAGCTGGTGGACACACCCATGATGACCAGGACAGCCTTGAAGAACAGTGGGTGGCTTTCAGAGATGCAGTCTACTCAATCGCCCTCGAACACCTCGGGCCAGCATCCCGCAGAAACCAGGACTGGTTTGACGAGAACGATGAAGAGATACAGGCACTATGATATGAAGAGATATCAGAGAAACACCAACTGTTCGGAGCACACCAGAATGACCCCACGTCACAAGCGAAGAAAGATGCCTTTGCCAGCGCAAGACAAAAAGTGCAGAAGAAACTCCATGAGATGCAGGACGCGTGGTATAGTAAGAAGGCTGATGAAATCCAGGGCTACACAGACAGTCACAACACCAAGCGTTTCTACGATGCATTGAAGGCTGTGCATGGACCCCAGTCCTCTGGCTCTTCTCCCCTCCTCAGTGCAGATGGGACCCAGTTGCTGACAGAGAAAAAGCAGATTCTGGAGAGATGGGCTGAACACTTCAACCATGTCCTCAATCGCCCTGCTGATATCAACGACGAGGCCATCACTCACCTACCTCAGATGGAGATCAACCAGGACCTTGATAACCTCCCGACAGAAGAAGAAGTCACAAAGGCCATCAAGCAACTTTCCTGTGGCAAAGCACCAGGATTAGATGCAATTCCTGCTGAAGTGTACAAAGGAGGAGGCCCTGTCATGGTGCAGAAGCTGACTGAACTCTTCCAGTCCATGTGGAATAAAAGGAAAGTCCCACAACAGCTGAAAGATGCCAGCATAGTCCACATCTACTCGAGGAAAGGCAACCGCCACTCTTATGACAATCATCGAGGCATCTCCCTCCTGCCCATAGCTGGGAAGATCTTAGCTCGCATCCTGCTCAACCGTCTCAATCAACACCTTGAGCAGGGTCTTCTTCCAGAAAACCAGTGTGGTTTCCGTGCTGGACGTGGAACTGTCGACATAATATTTGCTGCACGCCAACTCCAGGAAAAATGCCAAGAGCAGCACAGCGACCTGTTCGTGACTTTTGTCGATCTCACAAAGGCCTTCGACACTGTTAGCAGAGATGGCTTGTGGAAGATAATGCAGAAGTTTGGCTGTCCAAGCAAGTTCATTACGATTGTCCGTCAGTTCCACGACGGCATGATGGTGAAAGTGCTAGATGATGGAGACGAGTCGGAAGCCTTTCCAGTGACAAACGGCGTGAAACAAGGTTGTGTTCTTGCCCCTACACTCTTCAGCATGGTCTTCTCTACCATGCTGACTGATGCCTTCCGTGACTGCCAGGATTGAATACACATCAGGTACAGGACTGACAGCAGGCTGTTTAACCTCAGGCGCTTGCAAGCTGTTACAAAGGTGAAGGAGACCATCATCAGAGATCTCTTGTTTGCTGATTACGCCCTCAATGTCTGCACAGAGCAGAAGATGCAGGATGAAATGGACTGCTTCTCACAGGCCTGTAACAACGTTGGTCTCTCCATTAGCACCAAAAAGACTGAAGTTATGTACCAGCCTGCACCTGGAAAGCCCTACCAGGAACCACACATCACGGTGAAGGGGCAGAATCTTCAGGCTGTCCACAGATTTACCTATCTGAGCAGTGCACTTTTGCGAGTGGTGAACATTGACGCTGAGGTCAACAACAGGATTGCCAAGGCCAGCGTTGCCTTTTGGCGACTCCGTGAGAATGTTTGGGAGCGGAGAGGACTCAGCCTTACCACCAAGCTGAAGGTCTATCATGCAGTGGTACTCACCACTCTTCTCTATGCCAGTGAGACATGGACTGTCAAAAGTAGACACGCCAAACAGCTTAATCACTTTCACCTGAGCTGCTTACGCAGACTCTTTTTCATCAGGTGGCAGGACAAAATTCCCGACACAGAGGTTTTGGAATGGGCCGGAATCCCCAGCGTCCACACCCTTCTACGGAAAGCCCAAGCCAGATGGGCAGGTCATGTCGTTAGAATGCCCGACAGTCGACTGCCAAAACAGATTCTGTATGGAGAACTGTGTCGGGGCAAGCGCTCAGTAGGGGGACAGAAGAAACGGTTTAAGGACTGCCTCAAAGTGTCCCTCAACGACATGGACATCAACCTCAGCACTTGGGAGTCTCTTGCTCTGGACCGTCCAACCTGGCGGAGCAAGCTCACCACAGGAGCCCGTGCAGCAGAGAACAGACGCACTGCAGAGGCCCAGAAGAAACGCACTGCGCGCAAGGCCCGGGCTACCTCCACTTCCACTGCAGCACTCATCCATTTATGTCCTCCGTGTGGGCGTGCTTTCTGGGCCAGGATTGGCCTCACCGTCACTTCCAGACCCACAGTCACCAATCCTCCAACTGAAAGTGGTCATGGTCATCTTCGAACCCGAAGGACGAACAACAACACATACATTGATGAATCACTCTGCCTGTGAAATATTGGGATGACAGTTTTTAGTTTGGGAAGGATTTGAACCCAGACTTGGCAGCTTAGTGGCAAGTGTTCATACCTCGAGGCCATCCTGTCAGCCATTTCTAGAAAATATGCAGCAGCAAGTTTCAAGGAGTTTACATTCATCATTTTTTTGTATCGAAGCCTTTTTGTAATATATTGTCCCTTGAAAGCTGTTATCTTATTACTTTTAAGCTGTTATGTCACAATCGGCAATAAATGCTCCAATGTAAAGTTCATTTTGTTGTTTGCACAAAAGAAAAAAATGATTGCAAAGTCACAAATGGCACATTGAAGTTTGTGTATCAGAATTCGAATTTGGCTTGAAGATGCATTTTGACAATGCAGGGTTTATTTATCGAATGCATATAGGATTGGGATATATGTACATAATTAGGAACGTGGAAGGCCAGTTGCATCATTGGAGCATGGGTAAGAAACAGATACAGTGATTCCTGCTGTGCAGCCATCGTCATGGATTGACGTACATGGAACTTGGAGTTTTACTAGGATATCAGCCGAATGTATAACTCTTACTGAATGTGATGTTGCATTGCCAAGAGGTCTCAGCCAGCCGTCAATCAGAGATTCCATAGATGAACAAGCATGTCAGTCAAATTACAGTTTGCTGGCTTGTGCTTCAAACAATTAATAGGACTGTTGAAACTCCAACAATAATGCCTCAACAGAAAAATATATTAATTTCCTGGAAAAAATAATTTAGCGAGCAAGATGGCCTAGAGGTACACACAGTTGCCTTTAAACTGTCTAGCCTGGGTTTGGGTCTCGACACAGCTGTAAACTATCATCCTGAGGTTTCACAGGCACAGTGATTCATCAATGTGTGTGCCATCCCTCAGATGGAGGTTAATTGGGCGTCCCATCTGTCAGCATTAGTTGGCGGATGTGAAAGATCGTGTGGGAAGAGTAGCGAGCTCTCACCGGCATCCTGGCCAAATTCCAAATTAATGCCCTGACCTCCTGTGTCAGAGTGGTAACCCATCCACGATTGTAACCTTTGCCATAGAAATTGCTTCAGCAGCACTGATGCTCGGTACAAGGCATGGATCATGCAGGTAGGTAGGTAAAATAATTGGCAGATACAGTTGTCCACGTGTTTAGTGAGACATAAATCCCCTCACTTCTCTTAAAGAAAATTTTTTGTCAACTGTAATTCCACCCCCCCCCACCCCCCACCGCAACCCTACATCTTGACCACCTGACCTGAATGTTGTTCCTCTTTCTTATTCAAGCATTTTTTTTTGAAGTTTTGGCCATTTTAAAGCATGATTCATAAACAATGCATCATCAAGGGTTTGCAACAGACTCGTCACACCAAGGAAGGGGAATTTGCTGAATGTTAATAGAAATTTGCAGTGCAAAATTGTTCTTTCTTTTTTGTTTTTGTCTCAAATCTGTGACACTCAAGGAAAATTCTCCTCGAGTTTACTGTGTTTATATGTCATTTTAATAGATTGTACACTGAATAGAGCGATTGGTTAAATAGTCATTGGTACATCGAGAATGTATAGTTTACGTGCCTAAATTGTTCATTTCAGCTTCAGTGATATTTAATCATCAGAGAATATTAGATCTATGGTGAGTAAAATCTTCCAGAATTATCGATGACAATTACTCATCGTTAATTTTGATCCTTTTTGGTTGACTCTTGTATTCATTTGGATTTTCAATATTTCTTATGCTGATAAAGGCCAAAGGTTTAGACACTTGACACAATTGCATATTTATAAACTATGAGCGGTGTTCAATAGGTTCTATAAACAAGACGCCAACAATACTCCAAGAGTAATTCATTCAAAAAAGTATAACAAGGATTATATATATTTATATATACTCGGTGTACAAAACATTAGGAACACCTTCCTAGTATAGAGTTGCACCTCTTTTTGTCCTGAGAACAGAACGTGCAAATGTCAAAAGCGTTTATTTATATATTGACTGCTTTTGACATTTGCACATGTGAAATGCTTGGGAGCCTCATTAGTATGCATTGCTGTCTGCACTGTCGCTGATGATTCACCAATAAGCGATGAAACCAGTCCGGTAGCTGAGGGGGTGCGTGGCATTGGGATTCTCATGTGTGTACGATGTGTGAACATCTTTATAGCTGTTGAGAAACTCTGGGAAGGGTTCGAAACAACATGGCGCTTACCTTGTGTAGGTCTTCTTGGGTTGCTTTATGCAGCTTTTTTGGCTTGAGTGTGTGAGGGCTCGATTGTTTTTATAATCCAAGCCACCTGGCTTTCGTTGATGAGGTGAGAGCTGATTGGATATTCCCTCAATTCACAGGTGAGAGATGTGGGTGGGTGTTTCGACATAGATATACTGTATGTAGGAGGTGTGTTCAAAAAGTATCCAACCTTAATTTTTTGTGCGTAAACAAATGAAGCTAGGGTGGGCGTGGTTTGGTGCATGTATGTAGGCGATCCTAATTCGTATGCGTGAATATTTTCCCGCCTGCAGAAGCTCTAGTCGCCGACAGACCGCCGATGAGTGAGGAAGTGTAAGTGAGCGCCGTCGGATTTTCGTTTTTGACAAAATGACGGATAAACTTGAACAACGCTACTGCATCAAATTTTGTGTAAAGCTTGGCGATTCCCAAGTGGAAACGATCCGCAAGATTCAACAGGCCTTTGGGAACGAAGCAATGGGCACCACACAGATAAAAGAGTGGTACAACCGCTTCAAAGATGGTCGCACATCAGTGGAAAGTGAAGCACGTTCTGGTAGGCCCTCAACATCCCGAAATGAGATCGTCATTGACCAAGTGAGGACCCTGCTAATGCAGGATCGTCGAATCACGATCAGAGAACTTGCAGACGAGGCGGGTGTCAGCATTGGATCCGTTTATTCCATTGTGACTGAGGATTTGGGCTTAAGGAGAATCTCAGCGAAGTTCGTGCCAAAGCTGCTAACGATCGAGCAGAAGCAACTCCGTTTGGAGATCACACAGGACATGCTGGAGACTGTGAACAGCGATCCCGACTTCTTCAACACAGTGATCACTAGCGATGAGACCACAGTGATCCGTCATTTTGTCAAAAACGAAAATCCGACGGCGCTCACTTACACTTCCTCACTCATCGGCAGTCTGTCGGCGACTGATAGCTTCTGCAGGCGGGAAAATATTCACGCATATGAATTAGGATCGCCTACATACGTGCACCAAACCATGCCTCCCGAGCTTCATTTGTTTACGCACGAAAAATTAAGGTTGGATACTTTTTGAACACACCTCGTGTGTATATATATATATATATATATATATATATATATATATATATATATATATATATATATATATATATATATATATATATATATATATATATATATATATATATATACTGTCTATATTGTGTATATATATATATATATATATATATATATATATATACTGTCTATACTGTATATATCTATATGTATATATATATATATATATATATATATATATACATATATTGTTGTGGATTCTCGCCACTCCGGCGTGCGGACGGCCGCCTTTATCCCGATTGCGGCCGCGCGTGCCCACCGAACATGGCAATCCAGTCGCAGCTTTCGGATCAACGCCAAAATCCAGCTACGGGTGTGCTTTTAACCACACCATAAGCCAGGCAACTTTTCTGTCCACGCGCTACAGGGTCAATCGCCGAATTGTCGATATACCTAATTATTTGCATGGACAAAAATGCCGGGAGCCTATACCTCAACGGAGCCTGCACAGAAACGAGCCGCCTTAAGCAGCTCGTTCCATTTGCGATTGCCGAGCGGTTTATTATTGCCAAGCCCCGTTGGACCCGATTATCTTATCGGTGTTAAAAACCAGCTAATATTCCGAACGCAATTACGGCAGTTCAATGGAGGAAGGGACGCAACGAGCAGGTGAATATTCAAACAATAGGGAACATTTATTTCCAATGCACATGTGCAGGCAAGGCAATGAATGGGGGTAGGGGACAAGACACGAGCAAAAAGACCTACAGCCGATATCTATTTATTATCAACATGCACTTAGTCAGTTCACTACTTAAGGACAAGGCGCCACAGACTTCCATGCAAAAACCCCAGAAAAGAAAGAAGAGAACTGGGCTCGAAAGCCTTTAATGTTCCTCGGAGCTGGGATGACCGAAGGGGCTCCGCGAGGCCGTGCTGGTTACCTTCGTCGCCCTTGAGGCGACTCGATGGTCTTTTTGTCGGCGACCCTCCGTATGTCCCTCTGGTCAAAGCGGCAGCTGTGGTAACGGCGGCTTGGTTGGTCCCGGGCCTAGCAGTGCGGCCTGGTCGATCGGGCCTGGCCGACGACGCTTCAGAGGAGTGAGCGGGCCTTGCTCTTTTTGAGTTGATGCTCTTTAAGAGCCCGTTCACACCTCAGCGTCGCCCGGACCTTTATGTAGCTGGCTGGTGACTTCTCTCTGGCTGCAACTCGACCAACTCCGACCAACTCTGGTGCTCTCCACACCGACATCTCTGAACTGGACTCCACACTCCACCAGACTCCAAACTCCACTGGACTCCAAACTCCACTGCAGGCTCGACTCTCTGGACTGTAATGGCCCAGCCCAACTCTCTCTTCTCGGCGTCTCTGCCCGGCCTTTTACCGGGTTCGGGGGGGGGCTTGGTCTTTCACCTTCGACCCTTCACCCCCGGCTGGTTCCACCCCTTTCTTCGTTTTGATCCGTTTTGCAAGTCACGCGCGGACGTGTTTGAGATCACTCTCACAACGCGGACGTGTTTGAGATCACTCTCACAACGCGGTCGTGTTTGAAATCACTTTGCCGCCATTGAGGAAGTAATCGTGTTTGTCCGCGGAGATGTTGTTTATTGGGGATGCCGTTGCTGGTGAAAAGATGGCGGCGCCATGGAGATGATGGTGAAGAGATGTTGTTTGTTTGTTGAAATGTTGTTGTTTGTGGAGATGATGTTGTTTGTAGAGATGATGGTGAGGACTTGTTGTTTGTGGAGATGATGGTGAGGAGATGTTGTTTGTTTTAAAATAAAGATAGAAAAAGAATAACGGCTAACTCAAAGATGCACAGCCCGGTACACGAATAATTCCCATTAGACATTGGTCGGGAACTCTAACCTGGAACACACACTTATCGACATAACTGATCTCCGGGGAACCTGAATGGTGTTCTGTGAATTTCCACAACCGTAACAAATATATATATATATATATATATATATATATATATATATATATATATATATATATATATATATATATATATATATATATATATATATATATATATATATATATATATATATATATATATATATATATTCGAACTATTTATATCAATATTAATGTTATATTGAACAAACATATATCTAAACATATATCAGGTGCTGCGGTTCATGATTTATCAGGAATTTTAATGTTATTTTATGAACACAAATGCACACGATTGCAGTTTCATTAAAAATGCTTACAAATAAAACCAGGTACCACAACAGCAGGTACTCTCTCCAATTTTTGTTGAAGATACCTTACAGTATAATGTACCTTTTGATTATGATGATTTAAAATCCAGTGAATTCAGTGGAGTCCTCTGAAGAGGATGCAGGTAAGGGTGCTGGTGCATTGTGCACCGAAGGGGATATGGGTGAGGTTGCTGATGACTCTTGCACCATGATGGCAAGCTGCTTTGCTGAATGTTGCAGGTTTCTGTGCAGCTCTTTGTATAATAGCAAAACACCATCCAACCCCCTCTTGAACCAGAGGGACCGCTCCATTACTGGGTCGGCATCTTGCAACCTGTCAGCAACTGACCTCATCTCCTGCAGCCCCTCAGACAGGAAGTTAACAGTCAGGTTGGGCCTCACCACCTCTTCTTCCTCTTAACTTCTGCCTTTCTCCTCCTCCTCAGAAGCCTTAATGATGGCCCACCAACCCCTTCTCAGTCAGCTCCTCACCATGCGAGGCGATGAGCTGTTCTAATTCCTCAGGTTCTATGTCATTGAAGCCTTCCCCTCCCACCTCCTGTGCCAACCTGACAATTTTCTGCCTCTCCATGGTGTTGTCAGGAAAACCTCTGAAGTTGTCGACTGTCTGTGGCTATAGACTCTGCCAGCAAGCATTGATGGTGGAGGCTTTTACCTCGTCGAGTGATTCATTGATGGCACTGATGCAGTGCACGATGTTGAAATCCTTCCAACATTCCATGATGGTAACTGCAGAGTCAAACTCCATATCGGGAAGTTCTATCTGCTTCATGGTCTGACCAGGCATGCTCGCCTGTGAGCTTTACATGATGGAAACCATACCACCTCTTGAAGCGATGAAGCCATCCCCCCCTGCTGGCTTGGAAAGAATTCATACCTGCATCACTTGTACCCACATCACTCGTAGCAGCCAGATGATCGTAAATAAGCTTTGCCTTTTCCCGAAACATTGGTCCGCTTCAAGGCACGTTTTTCTGGGCATTGTCCTCTACCCATACATCCAATGCCTTAATTTGATGTGCACATCCCTAACCTGAGTAACCACACTGGTGCTTGAGACTGCGCTCACCGCAACACTTCCGCAAATCACCTTCTCGTTCTTCTTTATGTAGCACACAGTAGACTCGTTCACGCCATAGCACCTGCCCACAGACGACATACTCTCACCCCTTTATAGTCGGTCAGGCAGCTCCACTTTATGTCTCAAACTCGTCACTTTTTTTTTCTGCCTCTTGGGAGCAGACTCATCTCCTGCATCACTCATACGCTTCGGACACACGATCGAACAATGAACACAAAAGTTCACAAACTCGAGGAATCACAGAAGGTCAAGGTAGCGGGACGAGAGGTGAGCGCAAAAATAATGAAACTCAGGCCACACTGCATATAAGTAGCCGTGCAGGGGTTGTGGGTAGCTGGAGGATGGGTGGGTAGTGTGACCATTATTTGTGGGGGATGGTTTCTGCATGGCTCATGGAAGATGATTTTAGAACTGGTCGATTTGCACGGCTGGGTTCGTTATGGTTCGTTATGGTTCGTTAACGCTGCTTTGTGCTTCTGCATGGCTTGTGGAAGATGGTTTGACAACTGTCATGGGAGTGGTCTGTTATGGTCTGTGGGGATGGTCTGTTAAAGGTGTTTTGTGTTTCTAAGAAGCTCGTGGAAGATGGGTGTTGAACTATCATGCACACAGCTGGAGGGGACTGATTTTTGCACCAGTGAACAACCGTGAATATGCAACTGCTTTGCGGTTATTTGTGTGGCTGATGGTCGATGGTCGGTTAAAGCTCCTTTGTGTTTCGCGTTGCTCGTGGAACATGGTTGTCGAACTGTCATGTGCGTGGCTGGTGAGGGATAGTTTTTGCTCCCACGAAAAACCGCGAATAGGCAACTGCTTTGTGTTTATTTGCATGGCTGATGTAGGTGGTTGGTTGGAGCTGCTTTGTGTTGATGCATGGCTCATGGAAGATGATTTTAGAACTGTGTTTATTCGTGGCTGGTGGGAAAAATATTTTGCGTCCGTAAAATTTCCGCGAACTCACGAAGCACAGGGCCGCGAATGTAGAAACAGGTCGCATTTTGTTAACTGCGAATAGTGGGACCGTGAATGGCAGACCTGCGAATGGGGTCTGACTGTACTCGTATAATGAAGAATTTTAAATGTTACCGTGTCTTGGACGACTGCGAGTTTTTCATTCATATGACTTTTTGAACGTTATTCGTAAAGATAGCCCGTCATTTGGTTGAAACCTTCACATCAATAAACAAGATTGATCCATTTTTTTGTAAATGGTATGAAGCTCACTCACTATTTTGTTTTTTTTCTTGATAATTTACCAGAAGATTCATCACCAACAACTCAACATGATGCTCCACAGGAATGGATTGAAGAATGCATTATCGTGTAACTTTGCCAAGTCCAGACCAATTAAAAAAAAAAAATGCTGAAGAATTCTCAGAACATTTCTTCGTTATCAGAACGTTGTGTTCAATAAATGGTTTGGTTGGGTTTTTTTCTTTGTTACATCTCCAGTTACTTTGTTACATTGAGTTCCAAATCCAAGAATCCATCAGGACCATACTCTGTCCAGAGTGTTGGTGCTGCCAAAGCAGTCTCCTGGGCTATTGGGCACAATCCTGGACAGGTCACCACTCTGATGCAAGATACTCAAATGGCTCAATCATCCGAGCAAGCTGTTACTCATTTTGCCAACTTCAGAAGGATGACAGACTGAGTCAACCTCACCTGGTATTAATTCAACAGAACAGCAGGATTTGAACTCAGGACTGTCGGATCCCAAGCCCACCACCCTAACCATTAAACCAACACCAAGCTGACATTGAGTTCCATGTGGCACATAGTTACATTTAATGATTTTTTTTTTTGTCTTCATCCTCTCTTCCTCCCCTCTTCCCTTTATAAGAGGTAAGGCCGAATGGTATCATGCTTCTGTCCTTCCTTGAACACTCCTCCACCTCTCTCTGTCCTCAGCCAACTCTCTCCACTCTCCAACCACCCCCACCTTATTGATATCCCTCCTCACACAATCTTCCCATATTAGCCACGGTCTTCCTATTTTCCTCCTACTTTGCTTCCTCAACCTATCCACTCTCTTTCGCGTTCTCTCTTCCCCCATCCACACCAACTGTCCAGCCCACTTCCGCCGGCTTTTTACCAATCTCCCCATCAAGCTCACTTGCATGCCAATCTCCTCTCTCAGTTCATCCATCTTCCCTCTATCCACCCTCTTCCTTCCCACAATCCTCCTGACATGGTTGTTATCACACGCCTGCAGCCTCTTTTGTCTCTCTCTCTCAGTGCCACCATCTCCAGATTGTAAAGGTAGGCCGGCATTACACAAGACACCAGAACATTTCCCTTTAAATTTCCTTGATATTGTTTTCTCTGCCATCAATCTCTTTACCCTCCTCCATGCATTTGCACCCACCTGTATACTCCTCTGCTCCTCCGCATCCGAACTACCATCCTCGGTCACTGTTGACACCAGATACTCAAACCTATTTCCATGCCTGATTTTCTTCCCCTCTGGCTTTATATTCATTTCTCTGCTGCCAAACCCACATTACCTCCGTCTTTTCCAGCTCTCTCGGGACAGTATCACCAGCCTTCTCAAGATCCACAAATCCAATGAAATTTCAGCATTCTCCAATATTGTAAGCTACTTTAATCCTATTAATCATAAGGAGTTGTTTTAATATTATTCATAACAACAGAATGACTATTAATTTCATAAAATTAATATTGTTCAATATTATAATCAAATATTTGATAACCTTGTATATTTACTGGCCTTTTTATAGTGGGTATATTTATGCATTGCCCTTTCTAAAACACTTATTTTGGTTTAGAAATGTTGGAGAGATTTGTGTCCTCCTCCCTCCCCCCCTCCCCTCCCCTCCCCCTTCCCCCTCGACCACCCCTCCCAACTCACCCTTTACAAAATCGTGTATTCACCTCTGTATGTACTGCAAGCAGTTAAAGCAATCATATCTTAATCAAGGCAGTAAAATATAGTATCTGGAACAGCTCCATTGAGATTAAGAATGTGGATTAAATGGAGTTTATATGCATGATTGAAAGGATTGGGTAACAACATCTGATAGAAGGTACAAGTACTCCAGGGGCTTATGAGATTAAATTAACCTCAGCAGGTTCACTGAGACAGAAGTACATGAACTAAATCTGACATTTTGGACAGAAAGTGGTTGTTGTCATTGGTAATGTACAAACTGTGGGAACAGTCTTATCCTCACCATCCCCATTTTGTCATCTGCTTTCAGGAATTTTTATTCCGTTTCAATTTTCATTATTCCTTGATTTTTCACGTTTGCAAAAACCACGATGACACTTCCATGTATTCAATAAGACCTGATGCAGCATTTCACCTTTTGTGGTAGTTTAAACCATCTTGCTTTGTTGCCCATGAATATTTCAGCACAAACAAATTGCACATTTTGTTGTCCCACTATCTCATACATTGTCCTGCCTTTTTTGTGAAATTCTTCAACTTTTCCATCAACCACCTCTTCCTTTTTAAACCCCTTCCTCCTCCTCACTTTCCCACCATCCTAATTTCTACCTTTGCTTCCTTCCTTCTGCTAATTTTATAAGCTGTCATCAATTTACAACTTTCCTCCATTTTCGACGTTTGCTCGATGTATGTGCCGTTTTGTAAGATGCTATTTCTTCTCAATCCGACAAGCGGTTGCGGAGAAAACCAATGAAGTTCTGTGCGGACAAAGAAACAAACAAATAATGGATTTTCATGCAATGGTAACTACAACCTATAGACTGTATGTGGACTTGTGAAACATTGTGGAAATGTTTCCACATTGTGGAAAACTTGTGGACAATGGATTTGTTTTTTGGATCATTGAAAGAACCGTTAGTCTCAACAAGAAATACAAACAATGAAAACAAAACGAACAAGTCTGGAGACGGCAATGGTTCACGAGCGGTATTTGATGATGTAGATTGTTTAAAAAGTCAGGGATGAGACAATGTGATAATGTTTGACCGAGTTATAAAAACGATCAACATGATGTGGTACGAGTGACAGGTTATTAGCTGCAAAGTGTCGAAAACCCGGTTTCATTCAACAACTTTCAAAATTTGACCTTTGCATAACCTTCAAAGGTCACAAAACAATGTTGTGGGCATTAAAATAAGGAAACAGGATACGTGCCATAGCTTATTGGAGTTAGTTCGTCGAAGAAGGTCGAAAACCCGGTTCGATTCCCACAACTTTGAAAATTTGACCTTTGTGAACTTTAAAGGTCAAAGGTCAAGGATTATGACCTTTGGTGCAAATCTTCCTCTGGAACATTCCAGGAACAATATAACGTCATATAGGCTATATGGCATTTCGCACTCCTCGGATTATCCATACTTTGATGAAATCAGCGTGAAAACAAACTTGAAGGGGGCGCCACGGGCAAGGTGTTCGAGATAGAGCAAAATGGTTTCAAGACTTTAGGTGAGGAATGACCTCAAGATTATGCATAAAAAAATATTGTCATCCTAGCTCTCAAAGTTTTGGCGATCGTATGATTTTTATGTCAAAATTCGCAATTTTCTAAGTTTTTGACCTTGGGACAAAAATGAAAAATCGGACAATGACAAGTTTTAGATAATTCATTTTGCTATTCAAATACTGAAGAACCCATTGTATTCAGTCAATTCCCTCGGAGAAGATAGATTTTTAATCCGACTACCCCCCTAAAATGGCTATTTTTTGGGCGTGGCCCCGCCCACAATGCACATCGCATGCCCTCATCCAGGAAAACACAACTAGACATTGATGTCGAATACATAACCAAGCTTCATCAAGATCGGATCAAAGTCCACGGAGTTATGCTCTGGACAGACAGACAGACAGACAGACACACAGACATAATGAATATAGTGGTCACTCTTGCTGGCACTCATGAACCGACAAGTGGGCGTGGCTCCGCCCACAATGGGCGTGGGATGTCTCAATCTTAGCTGCTACCCGACTATCTGTCACCGCCCATTTCTTCAAAACCAATCTTCTGCCTCAAAATTGACCGAATCAAACTGAATTTTTTTATATGTTGTACATATGGCCAATGCGCACAATTTCTCGAGTGGGAATTTCGATAAAAAAATCGAGAAAAAATATGAAAAAATCAAGTATTACAAGTGGGCGTGGCTCCGCCCACAATGGGTGTGGGACGCCCATTGCCAGGAAGACAAAACTAGGCATTAATATCAACATCATATTCAAGTTTCATCCAAATTTGATCACATCCCACGAAGTTGTGCTCTGGACAGACATACATAGACATACATACAGACACACAGACAAAACGAATATAGTGGTCACTCTGGCTGGCACTCGTGAACCAAAAATGCAGGTGAGCGATCTGAGACAATGGAGAAGCATGGTAATTTTGTGTGCTGACAGACATCGAAGCTAATACAACAGGAAAAATCACAGAACCATCAGAAAGCATCCGTGATTGAAAATATAAATATATGAAAAAAAAATTGAAAATAAATAAATTAAAAATCAAATGCAGGCGAGCGACCCGAGACAATGGGAAAGTACAGTTCGGATGCTTTTACAATGTGTAATTATGCCCCGAATATATATATGTAGGTATATATATATATATATATATATATATATATATATATATGTAAAATTATTATATATACATACCTACATATATATATCTATATATATATATATATATATATATTTTTTTTTTATATATATATATATATATATATATATATATATATATATATATATATATATATATATATATATATATATATATATATATGTAGGTATGTATATATAATAATTTTTATTATTATTATGTCACACACACACACACCATTATTTGCTTCATTGTTGAACATCAGGCCTACGGTGTGCTAGTATTTCATTGATTTCTCATAAACCACATTTCTAAGAAACCATCAGTTTTGCGACGATATTCTCAGCTGAGAATGGTCGCTCTTCAATCTTTTCAGCTTTATTGCAGTCAAGTAAGTTGTTCAATTGCTCAACTAAATGATCAACCTTTTCCCAAGATGTCCATACAAATCCTTTAATTTGAACCAGACCGAGTTGAGGAGAAATACATCAGTGAGTGAAAATATGGAGTTTAGGGAGGGGTTGGGGGTAGTGGGAGCGAACACATAACTATACACTTGGGTGGTGCATCAGCAAAATGATATTTCAAGCTTTTTTAATACAAGCATGATGATTATAAAACCAGGTTACACCCACTGCGGTTACAAATGGGACATATGGAATAATCAATATCCACCAGCTGACATGGAATAGTTCAAGGTTTGACCTGCATGACTTCTAAAAAGCCAGCCATTGTGTATTGTTGTATTGACCAGAAAAAGGCAAAGTTCATGTCTGGTGAAACCATCTGTCATGCCTAAACCATCTGTCAACGACATTACTCTGAAACATTGTTATGATTTATTTTCCTCCTTTAAAAAAATCTGTATTCTTCCAAATTTATCATCCTACTGTGTAATATTGTTAGAAAATGGGTGTTTTTTATTTTTATTTTGAATTAATTTCTGATTTTGATGTATCGTATTACAAGACAGACAGTGCAGGAAATACAAATTACTGAGATATAGAATGTCAGTACTGCTGAAGCAGTTTTTTGGAAAGAGTTATACTGGGTGGTTTGTCAATGCCTTCTCAGCAGTAGTTATGGCAGGGATTTGGAATGTGGCCAGAATGCTGGCGATAGCTCGCCTCTTCGTGAAGGCTACTGTGGGATCTTTAACATCCACCACCTAATGCCGACAGACACGACGCCAGTTTAACCTCCATCCGAGGGACGGCACACACATCGATGGATCACCCTGCGTGTGCAACACCAGGATGACAGTTTATAGCTCGGCTTAGATAAAAACCCAGGTTACACGGCTGAGAGGTGAATGTATGTACCACTAGGCCATCCTACCAGCCCTTTGACTGAATATGGGTGCTTAAAATTTCCGATTTCTGCAATTGAATTTTTGAGATTGAACTTTCTTGAGACATCGTCAATATAATGCTCACTAATTGTTTTTAAATTGTTTTGTGCTTGGCGCTGACATGCCACTGACTTAGCAAGACACCCCAATTGGCTTAAAATCTCTTTTAGGGTTAGTTTTTCGTTTGAGGTTGCAATTTCGGATAGAGTTAGGTTTAGGGGTTATGTTTCGGCTAATCACAAAAACGATGCTCTTCTATGTCGTGAATAAAGACCAGAATTATCACGCAGAGCTGTTGTCGACACAAAGACTGAACAAAGCGCTGTTGTACATGGCATCATTGAGCAAATAGTAAATGCCATCATGATACTCATATCACTGGGAATGCCTGAAACTACATCGCTATTGATAGGATTGGTGACAAGGCAGATATGAAGTGCCTTCTGAGACAGCTCTCAAAGAGCAAATTACACCATTGCTTTATAATTTGAGTGGATTTGGAAGATTTAAATCTTAAGTAGTCTGTTCAGAAATGCACACCACAACTGTGTAATGTTTCGACTTCCTCCGACTCGGCAATCTTTCACTTACGAGACAGACAGCACAGGAAATACAAATTATTGAGATACTGACACTTGTTCATGATTACAGTAAATAATACAACAATAGCTGCATACTTCTGAAGTGCAATAGGGCACTAAATGAAGCTTCAGTGGTACAACTCATATTTTGTTGAAGCTTATTTATTCATTTAAATGGTGCCAATGTATAAGGTTGAAAAATAGGGTGGCAATGATTTTGCCTTGGTTTCTAAAATTGTTTCATCAATGAATTTTCTTTTTTGATGAAGAGCTTTATCGACACATTCCATAAATCGTGTAGTTCATCATTCCACTGCGTAAACGGAACTATAATTTTGAAATGGGAATCATAAAAAGAGAAATTTCACAGCTGTATTACATTATAAGTCATCTGTCTTTGGAAGTTTGTGGAGAAAATATAGCCTTCTTTGAAAGCTCCAGTGGTGAAACTATTCCTTACTGCTAATATTGGCAAAAAATTGATGTCCTGCTGTTGCAGAATCAAGGTAAATATTTAAACTGCCTGATTAATTACAGCCATGTGTTGTCATAAGATCGCCAATGTACACACTCAAACATCTTGAATCCTTTGTTATGCTTGCATCAGACCGGTTTAGTATTTTCAGTCATTTCATATAGACTACGCTTGCTCTTCCTTGTTGGAATCTGACTCACATAATCTCCAAGGGATGGATTTGATTTTGTCGCAAATAAGTAATACATATGAACAAGCAACATAATAGTGCAATGAATTAAGGTTTGAGATGCTTCATATTTATTAATTTATTTCATTTATCTGCGTGTTACATTGATTGCCTGTGTCTTTAAAAGGGTATAAATTTACATTGTTGTGACTGAATGGTGTGCCAGAGTTGTAAAAAATTCATATTTAAGAAGTTTGATCATAGAAAAGTATGATCAAGGCCATTGTTCTGCATTTAGTATTGATGCAAAGAATAATGTTGCAGAACCTTGGAATTGTGTGGTAGAATGTACATTATGTAGTCCTATTGTGCAGTATTGTGCTCAATCTTACCTTCTGCTCACCTGTTTGTGTTCTTAATTGTGAATGAGCAACGCTGTGTGGTTCGCAGTTGTGTGTTTCAGGTTGACTTCCTCTGACACCCATAGTAAAATCCGTTGTCTATCTTTGTGAGTAGTGCCTTTGCAAGTGTTTTGGAGTGACTGAATGTTGTCGATTTGTGGAAGATCATATTTTTTGTCTGCAAAATGTCTTGCTGTCAAACCACCTAAAATGTGAAACGATTGTCAATCGAATGATTTCGCAGCTGTATTACATTAAAAGTCATCTGTTTTTGGA
>NC_140962.1:78921252-78926252 GCF_056783735.1 Eptatretus burgeri | reverse complement strand
GCGATCAGTGAACTCCCCTCATTGGACGAGGCGAACACTCCATCTGACTGGAGCGGGGTCGGCTCTGAGGTGATCTCACCCCCGATTGGATGAGGGGAACATTCCATCTTGCTGGAGTGGGGTTGGCCCTGAGGTGATCTCACCCCCGATTGGATGAGGGGAACATTCCATCTGGCTGGAGCGGGGTCGGCCCTGAGGTGATCTCACCCCCGCCTATGTCCGTGGCCTCGAACACGTGCGTAATGGCGCTGAAGGAGTGGAGGAGGATTTAATGCAGAAGACTAACCAGAAAGAAACTTGTAGCGCACACATGAAATTCCCATGAGACATAGGGGAGAGATTCTAACTACCCACATATACTTAACGAAATAACTAAACTTTGGGTCAACTGTGTGTGTGAAGGCGAATGGTTTCCAGATTCGTAACACCACTCCCCACCCCCTCCCCTTTTTATAGACTCGTCCTGAGTCGTAAATATTTGTGAGCCATGCAGGTGTAGGTTTTTCCCCAAGTACGTTTTACCAACAGATCCCTGAGTGCGAAATTTGAATACATGTCCCAAAAATAAATAATCTAGTGCACTGCGGAACTAAACTATCAGACTCACTCAGACAGCTTAAATAAATTGCCGGCGTGAACACAAACAACAGGTGGGTTACAATTTATTTACAATTTTACTGTTTACACTAACCATGGCCCAGGACCTGTAATCTGTGGGGAAAAGGCACAGCAAAGTCAATCATTCTGCAGGTCAAATGCAGTCCCCGTGGTGTGGCTGCCTGCAGGGCAGTCCTTGCAAACACTTGCTGGGATGGTCCTGGCACACATGGTGAAGATTGTTGACACAGGGGAAATGCAAACAAGGGCAAGGCAGGCAAGGCAAAGTATGGCGAGGCAAATGCGGACCAGCAGATGCAGCACAAACGGGCCAGCATATGAAGCTGGCCGGCCTCTGGTCTGGTCCGTGAGGTTCTGGAGGGAGTGTGGTGGTGCCGGCTGCTCTGAAAACGGGCTCGGACCTACCCTACTGTCTCCCCCCAACCTATCACCTTTGGCTGTCTTTGTCCATAACCACTCCCTTAGTTTGCAACAACCAAATTTCGACTTCCCCCCCTTTTTTTCTTTTTTTTCCGTTTATAATTCAAAGTATCCCTAACCCTCCTACTGTCCTTGTCCGGCTTACCTATCCTACCTGCCGACTCCCAACCCCTAAGATCCTCTTGAGAGGAATAAGGAACAGACAGGTGGATCTATCTCGAGGCCCAATGGAGCCTCAGAACAACCTCCACAGATATCAGAAATTTCCTATGGTGGGTCCAGCGGCCTACGGGCAGCGAAGGGATGGATGGTGCGAAGGCGGTACACATTCCCTATCTGTCCTATCCTTTATTAAACTTTAAACTATCCCTGGGGCTTTTCAACATGCCTGTCTCTTCAAGCTATCGGCTCCAGCAAACATGATCCCCATCGCTTGTGTTGGTGTCTGTGATAAATTTGGGCCTGGTCCTCAAATTTTCTCTCTTGTCCTTGCACAATTTCGTGGCTAGGCAGCGTGGCTCAATTGGCAGGGATTCCCTTCTGCCGAACTCGAACTATGGCACCCCTGGGCAGCTGAGGCTGTCTCCGAGCCTACCTACTCCATATGAATGCGGTGAGTGCCCTTCCTGACTACTCCCCCGTATATGCCCACCTGGCATTTCTGGTGCTCCGGGTCCCATTCCGAGGGTGGCCCGTGTCCATTTCACTATCCCGGTCGCTTGGACCCATGGCCTACTCTGGCCGACTTCTCCGTGCCCGGGGTGCCCTCTACTCAGAACTCACCTTTCCACAGCCACGCTCCCAGCTGGTCAATGGACTCCTGCACCCTTCAAAAAGGTATCGTGCCTTCTTCCAACACCAACAACAAAACGACCTCCTTTTGGTAAATTTAACTAACCCACTAACTAACATTACACTGACCCCAGGTTCCCTTGGGTGGGATTCACTCCTCCCCACAATCAATCATTCGCGTCATGCATTCCACATTTACTCCATTTGCACTTGGGCCCGCTGTCCCACATTCATTGATTATGTTTCTTTCATTTCTCTCACTTCGTTCACACCAACACTGACGCTCTGCGAGTTACGTCCCCCTAACCAGCTCGTGCTTCCCATCATCCCTTATTCAAATGCATGTTCCTTGTAACTCCACTGCAAAGCTACGTCCCCACTACACATTCCATGTCCGTCCGTGTCTCCCAAAATCCATTTCTAAATCTAACCTAACATTCCCTCAAACTCGTTTCACCAGGCCCCATGGAGGATGGCTCATGCCCCATGAGGCTTGTCTATCTATCACTAAACCCTTCCCAATAACTAATGCTCCTTTGCCCAAGCGAGGATGCTTGCCACGTCCTGGCCAGGGTTCGGGCACTCGTACAAGGCTTGGCCATCTTTGCGTCGCCAGAGCCGCGGTTTCAATCTCGCTCGTCCCCTCCGTATGGGTGATACATCTGAGCGTAACGTTGCCCCGTCGATTGCAACAACCGCTCGCTTTCTCGATGCTCCCCATGCGAGCCACCATGCGCCACTCACCCGCATTTCGTGCTGCGAGATCCCCGGTGACGTCACTCGTACACGGACCTTGTGAGGCTGACCACGCACACGGCCCAGCGGTGTCGTCCCGGGGACCTGCTCCGTGCGTCCCACGAACAGTACTCGCGGCGATCAGCACGTGGGTCTCTGTGCACGTGCTCACATGGGGACACGTGCTTTCTGAAAAACACACAATTCAATTCGTCACCATTTTAGCCGTCCACGCTGGTGTCTTGCACCAAGCACGGAACGTTTTTACGCCGGCTCCCGATCGCGCAAACGTGCGCGATTGGGCCGTTCGCAAAACACGGAACGGATCTCGCACGCAGCGTCCCGCAGAGCCGGTGCTGTCTCCAAAACAACTCCATCCGGAACACGACCCATGTCTCCGGGCTGGGTCGGTCCGTGTCCCAATTCCACGCATGCACTCATACATGCCATGACACTCTCATTCTGCACACCTTTTGACACACACTCTGGAACATTCACATCGGGGGCTCGTGTTAGCCCAAAATATCCCAGGGTTTCTTTTCCCCCCAGCTCGGCATGTGCCCTTTCGCACCATATACCCGCTCGACCTCGCATGGCCTTACCGGACTCACCTCGTCACGGCCTGCCTCGAGGGAGCATACCGTCTCCCCTCGTTCCTGTGGGAGGTTAATCCGACCCTCGCATTGGGTCTCAACACATTCCCCAAGCTCATCCTCAATGTCTCCTCCTAGCTCCACTTGTGTGTGCTCCTCTTTTACTTTAGTTTCGTGCAATTTGTCCCCGTCTTTTGATTTCTGCGTCTCCGTCATTATTTCTAAATCCTGCGTCTCCCCTTGTGTCTCTGTTAATTCCGTCATCCCTTTTAATTCCCACGTTTCTTTTACCTCGACCTCGCCCGTTTCCACTGCGGTCCGAACAACCGTTGCACTCCCCCCTGACTCGTTCGTTTCCCCATGTAGTGCACTGGTCCCATCTGTAACATTCCGGACCATCGTCCGCATTTCGCCTTTCACCTCCTCCAGACTCGCCTGCAGGTTTAACCCCATGCTCTGCATTTCCCCTTCTGGGTTTGCATATCATCTCTCATCTCATCCATTCTTTGTGCATTCCGGTCCATTTTGCTTTCCATTCTTTGCGCATTCGCATACATTTGTTTTTGTAAATCCCCCTGTTGGTTTTGCACGTTCATTAGTATTTCCACCAACTGGCTCAAGTCAAATGGACTCGGCGGATCCGATCCGCCATGATGCTGTGCGGAACCGGCAGGGATTGGGGGGAGGGGGGAAATTAACGGAGGGGAGGTGGAACTTGACGGAGGGGGGGGGGTCATACGCCGCCCTCCTGCATCCATTACAACCTCTGGGTCCGATCGCAGGTGGTGTCTTCTTGCATGGAGGTGTCGTCCTGGACCATGAATTCCCCTAAGCTTAGGTCTGAACCCACCTGCTCCAGCCCGTCTTGGCCTGCCATGGCTCGTCCTGAGAATAATTTAAATGCTCTTGATTTGGAGGGTACGGTGGGGGGGGGGGGGTTGCTTCGCACACCCCAATCCGAGTCCCGTGAATTTCTCGATGGAGGGGAAGGGGTCCGAATCGTGCTCCTGACACCAATTTTTGTGGTGCCGGTTTCGGTGGCGACGACAACCGCGAGATGGAGCAGTTGGGCCATCTCCCACCGAACACGGGAATTGAAGGTCATCACTCCGGATAACTCCGAAGTCGACGGGTCACTTAATGGACCGTGGACGCCAATATTTCGACCACACGGTTATGGTCTTTTTGTCTGATTCCAATTTACCGAATTAGCCGCGCGGTCTAGCTACCGGGGAAGCCACACCCTCGGCCGGCTTTGTCCGAACCGAGTCGCTGTTACCGACTCGGATCCGGCATAACCGAGCGGGAATTACCAAAGCCGCGCCGGTCCAAATAACAAATTAAGGCACAATCGGCTTCCCTAATTCTCAAGCCCGAACCATACTGAGTCAATGAAAGAAAGCACAGACAACGAACTGGAACATTTAATAGTTATTTATTTACAAAGTAAGAGGGAGGAAAACACAGAGCAGACTTTACCACGAATATCGATGCGGGCAAATGTACAAAGGCAACCACTGAAACGATTTCTACTTATCAGACTGGCCTGAGACAGACACACACACCCAAAAAGAAATGGATCTCGTGGGTCTTTATTCGGCCCTTCAGCTCGGGATGGAAGGCAAGCTGAGGGTCAGAGTCTGGCCGGGTACCTGGCCGCCTCGTGCAGTTTTACCGACTCCAACCCACCACGGTGGGACACGAACCCACGACCCGGAATCCAATGAGCCCACAATCCTGGCTACCACGCACCTTGATCGACGACACGAGCATCACGGAACACCTCCGCCATGACCACCACCACCATGAGCACCAACACGACCACCGACCACCAAGGAACCC
>NC_140962.1:78878752-78918752 GCF_056783735.1 Eptatretus burgeri | reverse complement strand
CTCTACAGTCTACACGATCCTGCCAGCCCTACCCTTGTCACCAAGTGGAAGGCAAATCAAACGATATGAGATGAATAAGTCCAAGTTTGATGATGTCAGCAATTCAAATCTCACAACCGAAAAAAAGTTATGTGACAAAAATAACCTTGTTTGGCTCGACATTAAAAAAAATCTGGTTGGCAAGGAAAGAAAATCCCAAATGGAACCCTGACCAAGAAATTACAATGTAGTTTCCACTGATAAACGGGCTGCGGAGCAACCCCATTGACATTAGGATATGTTTGGGATACTTCAGACATAGTCATGTTTATTTTGGGATCAATAGCTGTGTTGTTCACACATCGCTTATTAGTATGATCTCCTTGGTTTGAATGGTGAAAGCAAGATTTATGCATCAATATTGCCTAACTTAAAAAGTCCTTGTCAAAACATTGTGGTGTTATGGGGAATGGCAAAATGAATCATTCCAGTGTTGGACACGAGATGAAATCGTCAATAAAGTATAGTTTCATTCAGACTGCGAGTTAAAATAATGGTATATTGGACAGCATCGTGACAGATCTCCCAAGCTAAGCTAGAATCAACCCACAAACTGTATTTCTCAGCACAAGAGGCTGCCACAAGCTGTGATGCTGAATTTTGACATGTCAACCAGTTGTGCACAAGCTACGAAGAGATTGACAAAGCCATTTGTAAAATTGACATTTTTTTGCCAAATGTGGTGAAAAGAAGAGGGAATGAGAAAAAAAAAAATAACACATCAGAAATATTTGGTTTGACAACAAAACATGACACAGAAAATGGCATTTTGACCTGATGTAAGACCAGAAAGATAACCTTCTCAATAAAGCTGCCAACTTTTGTTTGGCAACTGTAAGACAATAAAAAATGTTTCTTTTTTTTAATATGAGGGACAACTTGCAGCCTTGGCTTTTCTCCGTTTCATTTTGCAGGAGAGCAAAGTCTCATTTAAAATCATCGCGTTATTAAGTTTCAACTTGTTTAGTATATACTTTCATGATGAGGCTGCAATATCATCAATGGACTATTCTAATTTCTAGTGAGCTCGAAGCAACATTAAATTCAACCACTTTGTTGTCGATAGCTACCTGAAAAGGTGTTATTTTCTCTCGTTTGCTAGTGCAATCTCAGGGATGTAAAAACCTCATTGAATCTTTTGCAAGCATCAGCCTTTTGCTTTGTACCACATACTGTACTTGCTTATACTGGAGATGAAATGAGATATGGATTTGAGGATGTGTCGATGAAGGAATTGTTAAGTGAGTTGAATAAAAATATGAGAGAGGCATATATATATATATATATATATATATATATATATATATATATATATATATATATATATATATATATATATATATATGTGTGTGTAATTATGTAAACTGCTTCATAAATTATGTAAGTATTAGTCACATATGACACAGTAATGATTCACCAAATGGTCTATTGTTGTGTTTAATTTTCATTGCAATAATGAACAAAAATAAAAATAAAAATACAAGCTTATGTCACATACAATAAATTTCAGTTCCATTATGTCTTTTAATCCAACTATATATTGACACCTGAGAACCAACCGATAGTCATGGGATATACAGTGGTTCCTCACACCTCGTATCCCCTATTTCGTCTCGCCCCGAAGGTATTGCGAGACTGTTGCAATTCATCCGTCTGTCTGTGTGTCGGTGGTTGTTATCTCCATATATGGGTTTCAGATTGTGGAACAGAGAACTCTCCCAAGTCTCAAAGTATCCACCTATGTGTTTGTGCGTGCGTGCGTGCGTGCGTGCGTGCGTGCACGCACGTACGTGTCTGTATAGTTTTGCTTTAATTTTTTTCACTGCAACCACTTGTCCGATCGATGGAAAACATTAAACATAGGTGCAACTCCCCATGGAGAATATTATATTGATAAATCTGTCATCGGTTACATGGTACGGCAGCCATATTGGATTAAACAAAGAAAATTGGACATCTCTAAAACCGCTCAATGGAAAAAATTGAGACTTGGCATGTGTCATAAATTCCCCATGGGGTATATAGGGTGATAACAATGACATCATCAGTGAGGTGTGCGCCTGGTGTTGGCTTCATGGTTATGGTGGTGGGCTTGGGAACTGAGGATCCTGAGTTCAAATCCCACTTGGCTGTTGAATACTGGGTGGGGTTGACTCTGCCTGTCATCTTTCCAAGATCGGCAAAATGAGTACCAGCTTGCTGCTATACTGTATCGGAGTGGTGACCCGTCCAGCATTGTGTCCATTAGCCAAGGAGACTGCTTCGGCAGCACCAATGCTCTGCACAGAGTGTGGTCCCAATGGATGTATGGATGGATCAATGAAGTGATATTCCAGCCATAATTGGTTGAATCAAAATCCTTATCCGAACAATCTGAAACTTCATATATCTCATCGACAACCCCATGTGAGTGAATAATTAAACTTATGACATCATCGTTTACGTGGATTAGTGGCCACATTGGATTGAAAATAAAAACGTAAAAAATCTTCTTCTCCAGAACCGCTTAACAGATTTATACGAAACTTCATGCATGTGATTGACGAGTCATGGGGAATATAGTTTGATTTCTTTTTTCATATCCACCTTCATTGATGCGACTTCGCCTTGAAGTGCACAAAAGTTGTCATTAAATATCGTAATAATTCATCAATATAAATCAACAAAACTCTACACAATGGAAATGTACGTGACATATTAGAGTGCATGGATGATACGGTTATGTGGCCATAATAGCAGTGGGCCATAAAAGTAGCGTCTTCAGTTAACGACGGTATTTTTGTTCAGAATGAGTGCAAAAGGTGAGACTATGCGCTCCACCGAGTGCCTTTCTAGTTATTTTACCTTCACCACTGAAGGTGGACGGAGGTTATGTTTTCACCCCTGTCTGTCTGTTTGTCTGTGAGCAGGATGTCTCAAAAAGTTTCGGAAGGATTCGGACGAAATTTGGTGGACTGTTTGGGTGTGTGAGAAGAACTAGTTTATTATATTTTGGTGGACAACCGAATCCAGATCGGGATACGATCATTTTCTAAGTGATTCTTTACCATTGAGAGATCGGACCAAAAACGATATATAGCACGATATCTCAAAAAGTTGTGGACGGGTTAGGTGCATGACAAGGTCGAATTGCTTCGACTTTGGTGAAGATCCGAATCCAGATCTAGATCTGAGAATTTTTTAAATGATTCTTCACCATTGAGTGTTCAGGTTAAAAACGACATGCAACAAAATATCTCAAAAAGTTTGTGGACGGATTCGGACGAAACTTGGTGGATGCGTTGGGTGCAAGACAAAGACAAATTGCTTCGATTTTAATCAACATCCTCATCTGGATACATGAAATTTTAAATTCATTCTTCACCATGAAGAGATACATAGCATGGGATTTCAAAAAAGTTGTTTTTGAACTTTCAAAAACTTTTTGAAAAAAAAAAAACTTGTTGTTTCAAAAATAAATAAATAAATAAGTATTTCAAAAAAAAGTCCCAAACTGCTCAATGGAAAAAAATTGAAACATGGCGCATTGTCAAGTACTCCTTTTGGGGAATAAGTTATGTTAATGATGATGTCATCGGTACCTTGATTATGACTTCATAATTCAGCAAGTACATCGCTTTATTCGATCAGTATGAATTATGTTTCTCTGCAATTCTTGGTGCGATTGACACAACATTTTCAGCATCGGATCCTAATTATGACGTCATTGATCATGTGGTACAGGTGCAATATTGGAAAAACTTCACACCTCGATATCTCTGAAAGCACTCTATGGAAAAAAATTGAGACTTGGCTCATTGTCAACTATTCCCCATGGGGAAAAAGATATGTTAATGATGATGTCATCAGTGCTTTCGTTATGACATCATAATTCGACGAGTACATTTATCCAATCATTATGAATATTTTTTTCTCACCAACTGTTGGTCTGATGGACATGAAATTTTCACCATTGGAGCCCTTCCTCCTGGAATTTTTTTTTAATGATAATCATGATGTCGTAGGTCATGTGGTACAGGCGCCATCTTGGAAAAACCAAAAAACGTTGCACCTCCATATCTCCAAAACCATTGACTGTGCAGGGTAAGTATTCTGTGAATACCATCCAGTTTGCTTAATTGGTGGATATTATTCACATGTAATAATTAAGCAGTGTTTGTTTATGAGTTTTGTAATTTGTATGTGTGCTTATTTTAGGCCTGTATCTGTGTTATCAATATCAAGTTTCTAATTCTCACTCTGTCCTTGGTTTGTTGCTTTGTTTCAGCTAATGTCTGTCCACTTGGTGGTTTTCCAAGGCTGTTGGGAGCTCAGGCTACTATTGTACAGCCCGCAATAGACCTCAAGCGCATCCTGCACATCCCCATTGACCTTGGCCTTCTGGCTTCTAACCTCAACCGTGTATGTATCTCAGCAGCACTCAACATATTGGATTGGTAATCATAATACACTTCATGATGCGTGATCCGTTCTTGGGTTCTATTGAAATGTAAAATTAATTTTGGCGTCTTGTTGCAGCAGACCATTATTCCATTTTTTTTTTCAAGAGGTCAAGGCTTATGTAATAGCTTTATCAAAATGTATCTAGTGGGGGGGGGGGAGGTACCCCCGGACTCACAGAGTAAGGATCGTTTTGCTCATTACTTTCCTTTTTTTCAAAAGTTCTACAGTTTCACCCATTGCCACGTCGAGAGTTTCACGTCAGCCACTGATCGTCCAAATGTCTTATCTGAGAGTGGCAGATACATCAAATCTGCTGTTGGGATGTGGAACTGTTTCACATCCTGTCGATCATTCTCAAAAAGCACAGAGGGTTTTCTCAGGAATCGCAGAGGTTTTTCATGTAAACCAGAAACAAATATGGACCCAAAAGGCTGCCTTGTGGTACGGTTATATGGCCTTGTGGTACGGCATGGCAGGGTCCAATGGAAGACAAGATGAGAAGATGGGAGAAGATGAAGTCAGGGATGTTAAGGGGTAAGCTTTCAATATAATCAGCAAAAAGCTTGGCTCGCACGATGCCAGATACTTTCCAAAGTATGAGATATACCCAGAGTCACTGTCCTAACTTCCTGTTTCAGATTAAGTACTTCCATCCATTTGCGTTTTTCAGGGAGGAAAATAAGCATGTCTGGTGTTGAATAAGAAATGAAATAACCAAACTGGTAATCAATTATCATGCTGTTGGAGAAGACAAATTATGTCACTCTTGAATATGGATTCCCTGGATTTCCTTGCAAATGGAAGTAGGATAACTGATCTGTAGTTGATTGAATTGAATAGTTGTTTTTATTGTGGCCTGAATTACTCCTACCACTCTTGATGTAGATACAGATCATGTTGGCCACCTTCCTCGAATAATGGAAGCAGTCACAATGACTCATTGGAAATAACAGATTGGAAGAGATGCCAGCTCAGCAGATGAGGATTTGAGAACGCAAGTACTGATTGCAATTCAGGCTCATAACCAAGGAGTAGTCAAGCCAACCAGACATCTCTTGAACTTCAAGGGTGAAACACTCTGTGTCAAGGTGGCAGTGATGATAAACTCAGTAGCAGTGGCAATTGACGCAGCATATAGTCATGGGAGATTCTGTCTCTCAGAGACTGCAACTAAATATGAGTTTCATTTTGTCATAGATATTTACGAGTGGGGCATGCATGCACACTGCAAGCAATTACAGTACTCGGGTGCCGGTGCATCCTACGTACAGACGTAGTAAATATAAGCTTTATATATTTGATGAAGTGGTTTGTGAAAGAGCTTTGGATTCAAGAGCACAAATTACAGTGATATGCAAGCCAACAGACAAACAAAAGATGTTGCATATTCATAATTAGAACAGCACTTGGTAGAGCACATGCCTCCACCAGGCTGAACGGTTCATGTTTTGTATCCCATTAATAGGCCGAATCATCTGGATCTGGACATTAACCGAAATCTAACTGGCGAGTTCTTGTCACCGAACCAACTTATCCACCTAGTTTTATCATAACCCATCCACTACTTTCTGAAATATCATGCTGTATTGTCAGACGTTGACATTTGCAGTTCCACTATTCGCGCATCCCACCTATTTGCGGTTCATAAAATGTAACCTGCTTTTATATTCATGGCCATGTGCTTCGCGTATTTGCAGTTTTTTTCGGGTGTATTCGTGGTTTTTCTGACCTGCTTCTGCATTTACTGCCCTGTACTTCGTGTATTCATGGTTTTTCAAGGGATTTTTGATTTTCCCTGATGAATCAGATGTCTGGGTCGGGCCTGGGGAGTCATGGATTCACTGGATCATGGGGTGTGGCACTGTCGTTACCTATGCAGGAGGATGAAAGTCTGAGTCTTCAGGTCCTTGGTGCTCCATTCTTGCTCTACGGATGTGAGACTTGGACTCTGACCAAGGATCTGAGACAGAGACTTACTTTCTTTGGTACCAGGTCTCTTTGGAGAATCCTTGGCTATTGCTGGTCAGACTTTGTGTCCAACAAGCGGTTGCTGAGAGAGGCTCAAATAAGATTTGTTACCTGCATAGTCTGTGAGCGTCAGCTGCGGCTGTATGGACATGTGGCTCGTTTTCCTGACTCTGATCCTGCTCACCAGATTCTCTCAGCAAGGGAGCCTCATGAGTGGAGAAGGCCAATGGGACGACCACATGCCTCATGGTTGCAGCAGGTTTATCAGCATCTCAAGGAGATGGGGATGGGCCAGGCATCTGCCTGGGGGATGACCAGACGGAGGTCCCTGGAGTACTGACAGAAAGTGGACGCAGTGACGCACTGCTCCAGTGCAACCTAACCTAACTTTGTGAATCACGTACCGCCGGAAACCTATCCATATTTTTCCCATTGAAACAATGCCTTGACATTTGCGGATTCGACATTTGTGGAATTTTTCAACAACGTATCCCCTGCGAATGTTGTGGTCTGACAGTATATCATTTTGGGGCCCTTCTCTCAGTGGTGATCCCCTTCTCAGTCTCTCATTTTCAGATCTTAACCAAAATTGAATCAATTCTTCTAAGTCACACACCTAAATTATCCACAAAGTTTTGACCGAATCTTTCCACAGCTTTTTGAGATTTGCAGTTTTTCTGACCTAATTCTATCTATCATTTTTGGCCCTATCTCTCAATGGTGAAGAATCACTTTAAAATATCGGGTAGCCGGATCTGGATCCGGATACAAATCTTCACCAAAATCTCACCAGTTCGTCCTTTTCACACACTCAACCTGCCCACCAAATTTCATCTGAATCCTTCCACAACTTTTTGAGATATCTTCTACACAAACAAACAAGCAAACAGTCAGACAGGGGTAAAAGTGTAATCTCCTTCCACCTTCGGTGGTGGAGGTAGTATACAAAAACATGAGTTTTACCTTTTAAATTTATTCCAAAACAGTGAGGTGGGTGAGGGTAAACATATTACGTACTGTTCATTCTGTACCCTGCCGAAAATTGAAAACACAAGACTTAGCTCAGAGATGATGATGATGCTGCTATTTTGAGTTGGGAGGAGGTTAAAAAGATGTGGATGTAGAGCTTGCGATGACTGTTGGATCAGCTCGGTCCCGGGTGCCTCATGGAAACCCCGTGAAACAAAACCTCCCATATCACCGGTCCACTCAAAAGGGTAAATCTGAAATGGTTTCTCCTGTACACCGGTCCACTCAAACAGGTAAACCACAATGGTTTCTCCCATGCACTGGTCCACTCAAACACATTTTTTTCTGTTTGGTCCTCGATCCAAACATTAAGTGCTTTTTCCATCTTTTCCATAAGAGGATCACCGGACTGGAATGACACTTTTACGTTTTGCTGGCACGGTTATTTGACCCATGTTTACCACACAGTCAATTCATTGATTCCATAATGGCAGCCCGCAGATGTCGCACTTTCACCTCTTACAAGCATATTTAACAACTCGATGTTTTTTTTCGGCCTTTCTCAGCCTTTTGACACAACTGATTTTGTCCATCGTTTTAAGTTTAGACGCAATTATTAACATTATTTATTTGCCATTATTAACTGATGTGTGTCTACGAGATCTTGCAGATCTAGAATTACAGGATCTCCATGTGTCATTTCCTGTTCGATGACAATTTATTATTTAACTTAGCTTCGTTTCTGTATGCTGGTCTGATGACTACAATTAACGGTGCACGAGAAATAAGAAAAGGCTCGTAATGGGAGGTAATCCTACATGTGGACACAAACAATCATACACGTGACTCATCTTAGCTCAAAAACCACGATTGGCCAAAATGAAATACAGTGATAACGAAATCGGAGCACAATAGGTTGCCCATGATTGGTTGAAACCCATGATATTAGAACCCAGAATATTTGAGGGTTTACTGTATCATAATATTTCATGTAAATACAGCAAAAGTTATGAAATAAGAGGTGGAAGAGGCTTGTGTTAGCATTGCTTCGCAACCATTTTGAGTGTAAACTCCATTGTCTTGGGTCCGCTGACCTGCAGTAAGCAGACCCATGCTGCACCGGCCTACTTTTATTTAACGATACTTTCATTTCAGGTTTACGGAAATTTTCCAATGGTTTTGTGATTTTTCCTTGTGTATTGGCTAAGAATTGCATCAATATGACAAATTTTAGCATTATAGCTCACCTAGAAGGTACTAATCATTTATTTCAGTGAATCAGTGATTGAGTGAGTAGGTCACTGCTTAGAAAGACCTTCCTGTATTTGATATACAATGCACAACTTTCCATCATGGCTGCTGCTTCAAGCGAAATGAAATCTTGGCATGTTCAGCTGAATATATCAATTGTTGTTCTGGCAATATTCTGCATATCCTTTTTTGGGTCACGTGACCCACAGTAAGCAGACCAAGGCTTGACCAGCTGACTTTTATTCATGGATGTTTTCATTGATGGAAATGTTCTGAGTGTTTTGTAATTTTTCCTGGGATATTGGCTTTGAGTTGTATTGATATTCCAAATTTCATCATTCTACCCGACCTAAAAGGTACTAAACATTTATATCAGTGAGCGAATGAGTCAGAGAGTCAGTCAGTGGCGAAAAAAAAACATTTTACATATATATATATATATATATATATATATATATATATATATATATATATATATATATATATATATATATATATATCACACACACAATATATATATATCACACATACAATATATATATATATATATATATATATATATATATATATATATATATATATATATATATATATATATATATATATATATATATATATACTAGTAAAGGTGCCTGCCTTCAACGGGCATCACTGGCAACATATGGTAAAAGACAGATAGCATGAATGTATTTTAAACAATATATTATATCATTTTTATCCATTGATTATCATTCAGGTTTTCCACTTCGATGACATTACCATGTAGTTTAGTGACTACACAACGTGTACCATTCGTGAGTTCCGGAGGATCCATAGAGCGCATTAAAATTACAGGGCACCCTACTTTAAAGTGATCCAAAAGGCCGGATCAGTTTCGTCTACATATTCATATCTTGTTGATTTTAGCTGGTCAGAAAGTCATGGTTTCGTGAAGAAACTATGGCACATGGAAAGTGCAAATTAGTCAGGTATGAACTCAACTGTTTTCTCCCCAAATGGAGCGTGATTCTATGAGCTGAACTCATCTTCGTGGTCCTCTAAAAAAATGGGAAACATTTTTATTTCTTTTTTGTGCAATAATTCCTCCCATTTTGCAAATGGAGAACATGAACTGTTTAACTACCATAATCATGAAAACGAATTTTGAGGGGCCTCTTAAAGAAGACAATAATATCATTACTATATATGTCAAATCTTGTTTCATTTCATGCAGTAACAAAAATCTGATGGTGGAACAAAGAAAGGGGCATGCCGAAATATTAATATAGATACTATATATGTTTAAAGGCCATGAATGATGCATTATTGTCGCCCATAGTTTCTCTGCAAGAAGCACAGGTGTGTGTGTGTGTGTGTGTGTGTGTGTGTGTGTGTGTGTGTGTGTGTGTGTGTGTGTGTGTGTGTGTGTGTGTGTGTGTGTGTTTTGATAAAAGAAAAAACATAAGTAGACTTCCGCTTTTCTCTCCTGTGGCACCTGCTCCCTCTTCTTGTGGTCTGTTATTGTGAAAGTGATTCACTGACATCATATTTCACTCCTGGAGGGAGCAGGTATTACTCGTTTATGAAATGTGCCAAAACCGTACAAGACAAATCATGACAGGAAGGAAAGAAAAGAAGGCTCACCAGGATAAAAGAGATCCTGAAATAGAGCAGCAAGCACAAGAAAAGTGGGAAATTAATTCCGAGTGTATATGACTGAGACGATCTGCAAAAACTGAGGAGCAGAGATAAGAAGTACAGATAATTAATACCCACAGAAAAAGACTGAGGAGAGATTTGGAAACTCCAAAGTAGAGAGAAGAAAGAAAGTCGATTGATTCCCAGCAAGGAAGATTGAGAAAATGGCGTCCATATGAAGGATGACAAAAATAGAGTGACACTTGAGTTAGTCGAAGAAGCTACACCAGTACAACACCCAGAAACACACTCCGCAGAACAAATGGAAGTTACCTGCCCATGGTGTGAAGCAAAATATTTTCTCTCAGAAAGAACAGCTGCAGTTATATTTATAAAGTACTGCCACCACTGTAAATTATCGCCTTCCTAATCTTCACGATGTCTCAACAACAATCGTCCACATATACTCAGGTGACAGTTATGGGAAAAATCCAATCTAATATTCATAATTGCAATAATGCATTTGCAATGGCATCATGGAATGCTGAGATTGCAATGCCTCCAGGTATTGGTCCCAAGGTGGTCACTATCCATGAACAAGCCTGTCATACAACCGGCTGCTTGGATCCTTCTGAAGGACAAAAGAGAACAAGAGAAAGAGCAATCAGAGATTACAGGGACTTGCCCTGACTTCTTTTGTGTGGTGTATTGGTGTCTTATGTAATTGATGAGACATGAGAACTGCCACTTTACAACTGCTGGCAGTGATGACCTGGTATCAAGACATCCCGCTTTGATCAGACACCTGACCCTGACCCACGACGTTTTTAAAATTATTATTCATTATTTGATTGAATTGAGAATGGGATTAAAATAAATTCAATTGAGATCAAATGGAAGACCAAATAGGTGTACAGTCCTGCATTGGAGTAATCAGAAGGAACTCAAACAAGCAAAAAGCAAAGATGAAGTTATCAGGAGGGACTAGGATAGGATTCACATTTCAACTGCTTTTCATATACCCTCAAACCCAACCAGGCAAAGCCAAGTGAGCCTCATTCAAAAAAAGAATTAAAAAACCAAAAATAACCCATATCAAACAATTAAATAATTTTGGCTGCCAGACCATGTGTCCGATCAAGTTCAAATGTAAAACATGTATTCTCCATCATGACTGAATCATAAATTTGGAGTTTCACATCGATATATTCTGTGGTTCCAGAAGAAACATTATTTAATATTTTTCTTCAATCCAATATGGCTGCCAAACCATGCGACCTATCAATTATTCCTCAATAAACTTGTACACCCAAGGTTGGGGGAACATTTGTGTGAAGTTTCCCCTCGATCTGTCCAGCCGTTCTGGAGAAGATTTTACAGGTTTTATGGTATATCCAATATGGCTGCCAAACCATGTGACCGATGACATCATATATGTTAACCTTGTGTTCCTCATGAATGTGTAAAGTCCTCATGGATGCGGTCATATGTGTAAAGTTTCACCTCGATCTTTTCACCACTTCAGAGCAGATTTTGGAAGTTAAAAAAAAAACCAATATGGCTGCCGAATCACATGACCGATGACATCATCAAGTTTTTTTTTTTCTTCTGTGGACCATGTTACCCCTAGATGACCCTCAAAAGGTTTTCATACTAATCAGATGTAGTGTTCTACATATGCAATTGTGACGTCATAACGAAGGCACCTGTGACATCAGCAAAAAATCACACGGATTCCCTGTGAGGAGTACTTGCCATCTGCCAAGTTTCAAATTTTTCCTTGGTGTGGTTTCAGAGATATAGAGGTCAAAATTTTCCCCATTTTTCCAACATGGCTGCCACACCACGTGACCTATGATGCCATAATTATGATTAAAACATTCCACATGAGTCGTCGCACCTATGGTGAAAATTTTGTCTCAGTTCGACAAGCATTTGCTGAGAAAAATATGAAAGCTCTTTGCAGACAAACAAACACATCGGCAAATGAAAAGTCACTCATAGAATGACAACTTGGCAAAACAGCACAAAGTAGAATGTCATTCGGTGAAGTGCATACTTCTGTCCGGTGGAACAGTTTACGTTTTGTATCCCACTGATGGGCTGGATCCGAACCAAAATCCAATCCACTTGTTCTTGTCACCTAATCAACTCATCCACCTTGTTTTGTCATAACTCGTCCACAACTTTTTGAGACAGTGATATATTTAGTTTTTGGCCCTATCTATTAATTTGAGAAATTCGGCCTGTGTTGACCTTTTGACCTTAAAAGTAATTGGTAGGTGAGTTCAGCGACCTGACATGAAATTGCTCTTCGAATTTCAAGTCAATCAGATGAAAATTTCAAAAAAATTGGCCAAATTTGGCCTTTTGGCCGATGTTTACCTCAAAATTAATGGGTGGTTAAATTCAGTGACCTGATCTGCAAATTCTCTTCAAATTTCAAGTTAATTGGATTAAAGCTGAGGATTTTAGAAATTTGGCCTATGTTGACCTTTTGGTCTATGTAGACTTTAAAATTAATATGTGGTTGAGTTAATTGACCTCATCTGCAAATAGTCTTCAAATTTGAAGTCAATCGGATGAAAATTGAGGATTTTAGAAAATTTGGCCTAAGTTGATCCCAAAATAAATTGGTGGTTGAATTTAGTGACCTGTTATGCAAATGATCTTCAAATTTCAAGTCAATCGGATGAAAATTTACAATTTTAGAAACAATTTTAAAATTTGACCTATTTTAGGTTGACCTTATGGCCTATGTTGACCTTTTGACCGATGATAACCTCAAAAGTAATAGGTGGTTGAATATATTGACCGGATGTGCAAATCCTGTTCAAATTTCAAATCAATCGGATGAAATTTGAGGATTTTAGAAAATTTGGCTCAAATTGGCCTATTTGCCTATGCAGACCTTTTCGTTCGAACGAATTTTACGAAACTTCAACGCGAAACCATTGCAGGGTTGGTGACATGAATCTCTGAAAATTTCAGAACGATCGGTTGAGCGGTTTAGGCTGGAGGCGAGTGGACAGACATACAGACAGACAAACAAATAAACACACAAAACACAAACAAACAAACGGAGGTGATCAACATACTTGTCCAAAAAAAAAAAAACGTTTTTGCCAAGTTACAAACTGACCCAAACACAACACCCTCTCCTTCGGTGAGGTTAAATATGCACAACTTTATGCACTTGGTTCACGATAAGCTTTGGAAGAACAATTGGCATTTCTTGCAAATGCTGCCACTAGACAGGATGTTATACAACTTATCCAAAGTGAACTGGAACAGACCAATCAATAAGTGCATCACTTTTGGTTCGTCGGCCAAAATTTGGAACAGCAAAGAATTGCAGTTTGACTTCGGGTCTCCAATATATTGCTCGTGAGAATGGTCATTGTCCATTAGGCCCCGCGAAGTTCAGTGCCATTTCAATAATCCAACGGCTTCTGAAATTGCTGCAGTTTTTGAAAGAAATAAAGGAGCTGCGTCAAATCCACCGGAACATCAGGACATTGTTATTTATCCCACTGCGCAGGTTGCCTCATCAGGACAAAGCACAGGTTGTCTCATGTACATCTAGTAATTTTCTTTTCAAGTGAAGATAATCCACAAACACCTGAACATGTCGATTATGTTGCCACATGTGAGTTTCCAACCCAGGTCTATGTTCAGCACTCCATGAAAAGGTAAAGAGACGAATGATTCACGGTCCTTGCGGAGATGTCACTGCAAACTATATTTGCATGAAAGATGGAAAATGCCAGAATAACTTTCTAAAGAATCTCTGTGAAGAGACCCACTTGGATATTGATGGGTATTGAAATATTGAGGACACATCACTGTGTGATGGTCAGAAAATGTGAGAAATTTTCAGTTTCTGCCAAGTGGTCTATGTTTTTTTTCGGCCTTATGTCCCATTTGAATTTATCTGTCCCATTTGAATGCCATTACTTAAAACACACGATGTGTGTCCATCGTGTCTGAGAAGAACTGTGAATAAAGTTCATTTTCCGACCAGAAAATGTAACGATTCCTTTGTGCCATATAATCCTTATGTCTTGGAAAAATAAGACTGTCACATCAATGTTGAGGTATTGTACTGCAGTGAAGAGCATCAAGTACATCTTTATGTATACACACAAAGGTGATGATTGTGCTACTATTGGGATTTGAAAAGGGCAGTTAGATCATGAAGAGATCAAGGCTTATCTTCATCTGAGATACGTTGGCCCTCACCAAGTGATATTTTCTGTCCTTGAGTATAGGTTGCATTAAACGAGCCACTGCATCTTCCAACAGACAGTTGTGTTTTACGAAGGGAAGAAGAAGAAGAAGAAGAAGAAGAAGAAGAAGAAGAAGCCATCAGGAGAGACAAGAAAATATCTGAATGCTTGTGGTTCAACGTAAACGCTCGGGATGAGAAAGTCTGTTGGTACTTGTGTTATGATATCCCAGAACACGATGTGTTTTTTGAAGTAAGACCATTGGATGAAGAGAAATAATTTCCAGAACATCATTGGTTGAATGCACCAAAGTGCAGCCCTCACAGGCAGAAAAAACAATCAGCTTGAGACTTCTTCTCCTTCATCGCACAGGAGCAACATATTTTGAGGACTTATGCACACAATAAATGGAGAGTCACATCCCACATTTAGACAATGCATGATGAAGAATATCTGGCTGCACAAAGTAGGAAATGGTTATTTTCCATTTGTGAATAACACCATTTTCACCTGAACTCTTATTTCAAGACCTTTATCTGCAGTTTGGGGGGGGGGGGGTGGTATTGTTCTCCCCTCTGGGCTGGTGCACCTGCGTCACACCTTGCTCAGCTTAACGCCGTGGAAACTAAGGTGTTCTACATCATTGAACCTCAGTCTATGGGCCAATCACTTTTAGATTTCAGATAGATCGGTGGTCTCTTTGTCTTGCGCCCTCTGGTCTCCCCATGATCTGTCCCTCCCAGGTTTCTGCAGGGTGCACATGATCTCCCAGCAACCCCCTTCTGGTGAAACTCATGAAATCCACAATCACTACTCACATACACTCGTTTGTTTTTCTTTTTTTCCTACCTGTGGAACCAACTTACACATTCTCTTCAATCTTATTCTTTACTCCAGGGCTTCAACACAGCTGTTCTTGACCATCTCAGATCATCCCCATCCAAAACTATGATATTTTATACCCCCATTCACCCTCCCCAAGCCCACCTCTTTCCGCATTTGCAATTTTTTCCTTCCTGAGAATTTGTGGCTGTATCCATCTTGTCCACCCCCCATTTCATCCCCGAGCTCTCATTCTTCCCCACTTCCCTTATTTGGCCAAGTCTCCCTCCTTTGTCCCTCATCCCTGCTTTTGGTGCCCCCCGTCTCTCTTTCTCTTTCTTGTTCCTTTTGTTCTGTTTTGTCCTGATCTATTCGAGGTCTTCCATAAACCTCAACATTGTTTACAAAAAAAGCATCGATGACATTGAACTTACTGTCCAAGTTGTTATAAGTTCTCAGGAGGATCTCATTTCCCATGTTTTCCCTCATTGCTCAAGTGCAGACCCGAGTACATGGAGAAGCAGTACTGCATGACTCCAAATAATGAGCATTCACATGATAAAAACAGCCTCGCTTTGCAACAATTTCCAGGTCCATTAACAACTTACCTAAGCATTGATTGCATCGTGTCTGAGAGTTCACAATATGCTACTGCATATTCAATGGGGTTTCTGAAGAGCATCACTCCATCTGAATTGCCCCTCCACAACTTTGAGCTCAAAGACAGGACACCTATTATCCTGTTTCCGAATTTGAATCCAAAGAACGGACTATGTGATTGCACGAGACTCACGGTTGGAGAACTTCTGTCCCATTTGAATGCAGAGATCCTTTCAATCCAACTCAGAGGAACAATTTTACTCATATTAAGACTTTCTTTTGAACCGTCTGATGTGACCTTTCCATTCAGTCTCAAAAAGGATGCAATTGAGGAAGGAAGGAAGGCTTGCCTATTGTTTGACCAACAATAAAGTACAAGGTCAATCCTGAGAATGAATAGGGTTGTATCTCCTTCACCACGTTTTTAATCAATGCCAACTTTATGTTGCGCAATCCTGTGAAATGTCTTTGAGTGGGATTAAAGTCCCCTGATTCGAGATGGTGAACAAAAAAGAAATGTTGAACAAAGAAGAAACCCAGAAATATTAAAATAAAAAGTGTCTTTTAGAATATAATCAATGCAGATGTCTTTAAAGGTTCTACTGGAGCAATTTTATTCAATGTGGAGCTTCTATTAATTGTTTATTTATGTTTTTTGTACGACGCTACACTTTTTAGATTTGTGTCCCACGAAGAAAGAAGAAATGTTGTTGAACAAAGAAGAAACCCAGAAATATTAAAATAAAAAGTGTCTTTTAGAATATAATCAAAGCAGATGTCTTTAAAGGTTCTACTGGAGCAATTTTATTCGATGTGGAGCTTCTATTAATTGTTTATTTATGTTTTTTGTACGACGCTACACTTTTTAGATTTGTGTCCCACGAAATTTGGAAACAAAAGCTGGGATTTTCATATTCTAAAGATGTGAGGATGAATCATTCCAAGAAAAAGATGAAAAACAAACATAAATGCTCCTGAACTCAGAATTCGATTAAGAAATGGTCAAAAGTTTTTGTTACATTGGAGACATGATAGAGGCATCAGGAGGAGCAAAATTATCTGTTAGATCAATAATAATGCCAGCCAGGAATAAGTGGAGACAACTTGGTGGTATAATGAAGTACAGAAACTTTCCATTATCTGTAAAAATTGGAGTTTATAAAACCTGTATCAAACCGGTATTGATGTATGAAAACGAAACTGGGCCCTTTGGGGACCGAAGATGTAAAAACAATGGAAAGAACAGATATGAGAATGATACGATGGATGAATGGAATATCTGAAAGAAAGAATTATGAGCTCAGAAATCAGGAAGAGATTAAAGATCAATACCAGTGAAGAATAACTTGGGAAGAGAAGACGTGGTTGGTGTGGTTATGTTCAATGGAGGTCAGAAGATGAAGAAGTAAAGAAAGCAATGAAGCTCGTGGAAGAAGGAAGAAATTTAAAAGGACGTCCTAAAAAGACATGGATTAAAACTCTCAAGAAATATCTGGAATATTTGGGTTTGCAAAAAAACTGATGCAGTGGATAGATCCATATGGAGGAATGCCATAATTCCACCAACCCCCTGAAAAAGGGGAAAATTGTCATAAAACGTTTGTTGTCATTGTTGATGATGTTGTTGCCTGTGTGTAGACTGTACTCAACAACAATGTAAGTTTATTTTTCATCTCATTCCTCTTTCATGTGCAATATTATTGGCAGGAACATTTGATTTTTGTATTGTGCATGCCATATAATTATGTTTAAAAAAAGAAGTGGTTTTCAAGTTGCCTACTGAGATTTGCAACATAACTCATTTTTGAAGCACGTTAGAAACTTCGGCCAGCAGCCTGTATGACTTATTGCTGGTCCTTGGCCTCTTCATCCATTATGAAAATGCTTCAAACCCATGGATGTAAATCACCTGATCACCTTATCTTTGCTTCCATGACTTCAATCCGAAGTGTCACGATCAATCAAACACTTCCATTTATTTTGCTTATTGCTAAAATCTGCAAATCTATTTCCTTCTTTCTGCACAGTTCTGTCCAAATTTGCTCTTGACTGGTTTGCTTCAATCAAAGGATGACTGAAACTTTAGTCCATGTTTTCATTCCATTATGCTTGGATTAATGCAACTCATTGTTGGCAGGCTACCTGTTTCTCCTCCCCCTTACAGACTTTTCAGAATGTGGCTGCCAGGCTCATAGTTAAAGCTCGTAACTGTAATTACATTATTCCAATGCTCAAAACACTTTATTGTCTTCCAGTCCATCAAATTAACTAGAACATGTTAAGTGAACAAACAAAGTCAACAAATTAATAAAATGCTATTCAACTCAACACAACCAAACAACAAATGCATGAATGTGAATGAACTGAGTGCATCTAAAATCTAAATGCTTTTCCTTTGAGTGCACTGCGATGATTCAATGAAAGGCAACCAAATGCTATCCACAGGAATGGAGTCAGCAACTGTTCAACTAAATGTTTGAATGCTATTTGTCGAAAAGCTGTCCAGCTTATCAATTTGGTCTTACACCAGGACTGAGAAGGAATGGGGCTGTTACCTTATCACAAATTGTCTTGTTGGGTAATTGGCTTCATGGTTCTCCACTGTAATCTGATTCAAGAGACGAGTGAAGAATCCATATTTATGATGGATTTATTCCCCGAGAATTGACTGAATTTAGTATGCCTTGTAATACCACATCTCACTGGGAATGGTGTAATGCCACACATACTTGCATACAGAGAATTTGCATCTCTCCTCCCCCGACTTCCACCATAAACCCTGGCACTATGATTGTTTTTTTAACATCTAAAACCTATCAGTGTACACTCTGAGTACAACCAACAGTTTTGAACTTATTCAATATTCAAATGGAAGACCAAATACCGCATTGGAGTCATCAGAAGGAACATGAAGAAGTAAAGAGCAAAGATGGAGTCATGGGAAGGAACCTGGAAAGGATTTGAGTTTCAGCCACTATTCCTCTACCCTCAAGCCCATACAGGTGTAGTAAAGTGGGCCTTACAGAAAACTTTCTGCAAGAATTCACTTCTCCTTCAGGAGAAATAAAGTAAAAGAGATGAAAGAAAAGAAAAGGCAAGAATTACAATGAATAAAGAGAATTGTAAAAAAATAGAATGAAGTGGGAAGGGAACAAAGAATAAAGATGTCAGGAAGAACCCAAATTGATAGATTTCAGCAGTTACTCCCCAGGTTCAAACGGAGCAACAGGTACAAGCTACCAGAGATCTATCAGTGGGTAAGCAAAGTCCAGAATGCATCAGAATATGGTGTACGAAATATATATATATATATATATATATATATATATATATATATATATATATATATATATATATATATATATATGTGTGTGTGTGTGTATGCCCTCTTTGCCCAAGAGAGGCCGGGATAGTGTAGTAGGCACGGGCGACCCGTCGGAAACGGGACCCATAGTGCCAGAATGCCATGGGGGCAGTGTAGTGGGCACGGGCAACCCTAGGAAAGGGACCCGGGGCATCAACACGCCACGTGGGCATCGGAGGGGGCAATGCTAGAGAGGGCAACCCCCTGCGTTGTAGGGAGCAGCTAGGCTCGGTGGCAGCCTGCGGGCCTGGGGTGCCATGGTTTGAGTTCGGCACAGGGGGAGTTCCTGCCAGTTGAGCCACGCTGCCCAGCCAGGAAATTGTGCGAGGGCACGAATGAAGATTTGAGGGCAAGGCCCAAATTCATAATGGACACCAACACAGGCGACGGGAATCATGGTTTTTAGAACCGATAGTTTTAAAATGTGAGGCGTTTTTGGAATCAATGAACATCATCAATCAATCTTCGATTGATCAATCGAAGATCATCATCAATGAACTTCGAAGTGACTTTTACCTTCTCCCCTTTCACAGATCACAAGTCCTGGGCCATGGTGAAGTAATGGATAAGTTGAGTGAAAATTTTAAATATGTGAAACCCCACCTCCATGTTTGTTTTAGCACTGGCAATTTTAGTTAAGTTGTCCGAATGAGACTGAGAGTTTGTTTAGTTAGTTACGCAGCGCATTAGGTTATTTATTTTTGGGACATGTATTAAGAAATGTCGCACTCAGGGATTCGAAGGTAGAACGTATTTGGGGAAAACTTACACATGCTGGTCACACGAAAATTTGACGATTCGGGACGAGTCTGTAAAAAGGGGAGGGGGTAGTGTTATGAATTTGAGAATTCGATTGCAGACAACATACAGGTTCCTTCAATCAGCTATATCGATAAGTGCTTGTTCCCTAGATAGCTCACCTTCCATTGTTTAAATGTTCAGAAATCGATTAGATGCACTGCGGATCGATTTAATAGTTAGGGAACGAACAATGGAGACATCCCTCCCCCTCTTCTGTGAAGAGCAAGAAGAACTCTGCTGTCCCGTGACTCATGATGTCAACAACTCCCTCCCACCCGTGGCTGAATGGGGGATCGAGCACGAGGGCATGAGTCATGAGTCACGCCGGGAGCGGGGGAGGGGCGGAGAAGGAGATCCTTTCTTTGTTCTTGGTTAGTAAGCTTTTTGCTTCGGCAGAGAGTAGTCATTCAGCAGACCTTCGGGTCCTGTTTGGCTTGGGTTAGGGTTGAGGCCTTCGGAAGCTTTTTGCTTCGGCTGGCTCAGTGAGCTTCGGCTGCGGCCTGGCTCGAGAGGAGGCTTTTTGCTTTGATGGTTCCATGAGCTTCGGCTTCTGCTTGGCTCAGGAGAGCTTTTTGCTTCGAGCTGCTTTGCTTTGAAGGAAGTTGAGCCGGTCGCTCGGCTCGAGCTGCGAGTGGTGGCTTCTTCTTTTTGGTTCGTGGAGCTCTTTGTTCTCCATTTTGGTTCCCAGCTTGGTGCGAATCATCGACCTCTTCTTGGAGGTGGTTCCTCAGGGAAACGACACATCGACGGGAAGGATCGGCGCCTCATCTCACCAGCACGTGTTGAGAAGCGTGGGAGGTGGTTCCTCGGGGAAGCGATGCATCGACGGGAAGGATCAGCCCCTCGTCTCACAATCACGTGTTGAGAAGCGCGGGAGGATTCGCGGGAGCTCGGGAAGGATCGCAGCTCACGGCGATTGGATCCAGCTCGCTGGAGCCCGGGTCTGAACAACTTGAAGACCACATGAGGTGGAGTGGTTCGAGATAGGTTCTGGGTTTCAGCTCACCTGTCCTCCGAGCTGGAGCCCGTTATTACAGGCCTCTGCCACCATTTCTTGGGTGTGTGTGTGTGTGCGTACGTGTGTCCATGGGCCCCTCGAATAACTAGGAACTGCTGTTCAGTGCAAGTGACTGTACATAATAAGTAGACGGTTGTAGTTCTTTTGTCGTGCTTTTGTTGCTTGTATAATTGCACACGTGTTTTGCCTTGTTTAATTGCATACGTGCTTTATTATAATAAATGTCCTTGTGTGAATGTAAACCTGTTCGTTGCGTCCATTCCCTCATTGAACTTCCCCATCTTGCACTTGGAATATCGTTGGTTTTTCAAAAGCTGGTAAAGTGATCGGGTCCAACGAGACTGCGCGATAATACCCTGCTCGGTTATCCCCAAAGGAAGCGAGCTGCTTAAGCGGCTCGTTTCCAAGCGGTCCCGTTGAGGTACAATCTCTCGGTAACCTACCTGCGCGAATAATTATTCGCGCATATTTATATAATTGAGTGAAAATTTTAAATATGTGAAACCCCACCTCCATGTTTGTTTTAGCACTTTAATTATAATTAGTTAAATCGAAGATTTGGCGATCGAAACCTGTCGCGTGGGTGGAGTGCAGGCAAGATTGTGGTGGGATTAAAAATCCACCCGTGACTGGTTTCTGGCGTTGTTCCAGAAAGTCACGACTGGATTGTCCGTTTGGTGGGCGAAGTGACCGCTATTGGATAGACGCGGTCATTCGCACGCCGGCAGGCGGGAATGTACAACAATATATATGTATATATAAATGTATATATATATATATATATATATATATATATATATATATATATATATATATATATATATATATTTCAGTTCAGGAGTGTATTGTCGCTTACAGCTTATCTTGTGGTCCAGTATACCAACAATATGAGACATGACACGACAAAGTAAATCAAACAAATCTTTCCTCTCCTGTTATTGTGCTCCCAAATTTGGTCATGCAAAACTCTGACTCGGGGAGAAAGAGCACAAGTTCAAGGGGTCTTATCCGAGGTGTTTTCTGGTTTAGATGTATGGACTGTAAAACTTCCACAGGTACGGAACCACCTCAAGCAGGTTGGGCACTGAAGCTCCATCCTTATCTGAAACTGCATTTCCAAAAAAAATTTTTGGTAAGAAAACATTTTATTCAAATAAGAAAAGTTTTCTTGAAATAAGAAAACCATGAGGAAGTTTTTCTTGCTCGAAGAAACATTTTCTCTTGGTTTTATGATTTCAAGAAAACTTCTCTTATTTTAAGAAAAAATATTTTTTTACTTATAAAATTATTTCTCACAATCTGCCCAGAGGACTGCGAGGCATGGTGCTCACTTTAAGGCCAAAAAAAAAAAAATGTTGCATTGGCGTAACCCGCCCGACCCTAAAAATTCCGCCGACCCTACGTTTTTTTTTTTGTTTTTTTGCTATCGAAAAATTTTGCCGACCCTATTTTATTGCAATTTTTGTTGTTTTGCTATCGTTTTCAAGTATCTTGTTGATTGCGATCGCGATCGCAAAAACCCGGAAGTGTTTCGGACAGAACCCGCCGACAAAAAGGGTGGTACTCGAGCCGGGGGAGATTTTTGGAGGGATTTATTAGGAAAAAAAATAAAAAATAAAAAAAAAGATCCCGACCGACCTACCCTATTTTTCAGTGACCCGTTACGCCAATGCAACATTTTTTTTTTTTTTGGCCTAATTGCTAGGCCGACACAGCCTCAATGACCCAGTAGTTAACCATGTATGGCTGGGCCAACCCAAGTTAGGAGTCTGAGGATGCCGGCGGAATTCCTGTCGCCAACCCCAACAAACTCCCCTGGGAGGCCAATGCCGCATGCAGTGAGTCGCAGGTACTGTGGAGATAATCTGGGGGAGGGGAGGAGGACCCGTGTCTTTGGGGCACCCCCCTCTGAGACATTGTGGTAGTACCACATGTCTTGTGAGAGGGACCCATCCCCATGGGCTCAGCAAAAACAAATACTTGTCTCCTCATGCCTTTCCACCAAATACTTGTATCCTCATGTCACTTTCTCTCCAAAAGGTGGGGAGGCTAGCAATCTGGACATTTCTTCTTGTGTGCTGCTTGCTCTTGGTGTTGCTCTTAGTAACTTTCATGTAATGATGACTGCATGTAACTTTCCACCCTGCCCTTGGTGCTATTACCTATTCATACAATACATCAGCTGGGATCTTCATTTCCTTCAGATCCATACAGATCACTTCCTTCCATCACCTGCATGGGCCTCCCTGTGGGTGAGGATTATGCAGCCAGCTAAACTGGCTGATTTTGAGTGTTTGCTCGTCAGACATTCTGGCCAGATGACAAAGCCATTCTCATCGACATTTGAAGACTTTCTCTGTCATAGTTTCACTGTCCCCCGACTTCTGCTTCATGCTCTGAGATGTTATGTGCTGGAACCACTGCCGCTGAGAGATTCTGAGGATTGTGTGAATGCATTTGTGATTGAAGAAGTCAAATCCCTTCAAATCTTTCCTGAGAGGTGTCCAACACTCAGGCCCATACAACAGGATAGAGAGGATACAGGCTTGGTACATCAGAGGTCCCTGTTGCTAAACTTCAGCTGACGGAGTATTCCATTGGCTCTTGATGCTTGTGCTATCCTTTGGTTAATGCCTGGTTCCATTGTTACAGGTGATATTACTGACCCCAAAAATGAACACTGAAGCACTCTCCACCCAATCTTCACTCACAAGGATTTTCCTTTTGCGGCAAACCAGTCAAGAACGAACCATTCCCCAAGTACTTTGGAGTCACCCTTGATCGCAGCCTCATGTTCTGTGAACACCGACAATGGGTCACAGAAAAGATCAAGACCAGGATAAACTTCATCCTGAAACTTGCAGGCACCAGCTGGGGGTCAGGTGCACACACTCTTCGCACTGCTAGCCTTGCTCTTGTGGACTCTGCAGCACAATGCTGCTCTCTTGCTTGGCCAGACAGCAGCCACACAAAACACTTGAACACTGTCCTGAAAACACTGATGCGGATAATCAGCGGTACGCTGAACTTAACAACCGTTCAGTCCTGTCTTGCATCCCGTCCCCTGATGTGCGCTGGAAGGCAAGAACGCTGAGAGAGTTTGTCAGCATCAAAGCCAGCTCAGAGTTTCCAATCCATGAAGACCTGCAGAATCTACCAAATATGCGATTCAAGTCCAATACACCTTTCTGGGGCTCTACAAATGTTGTGAGTGATGCGGGGTTTAACAGAAAGGACAAGTGGCACAATCTTTGGACAGACAACAACATTGCTCACAAAGAACCGGTGAGTGATCTGACAGCAGAGCCTCCGGGTTTCGACCTCCCCCGGAAACAGTGGTCTTCACTCAACAGGATTTGCACTCTCCATGCAAGGAAATCACACCACCTCCATTAATGGAATTTCAGACGGCCCAGAAAGTGAATGTGGTCACCCAGATCCAACCATTCATCACATCCAGTCTAATAAATGTGTGTGTGTCTCCTCCATAACTCCAAAACCATAAAACTTAGCAGCCTGAAACTTTGCATGCAAAGGAAGAAAACTCGAAGGAAATGCATGGGTGAAAATTGGATGTTTTGGTTAATTAAAACGCCCTTTTTGAAGATAATTAATGGCCTTATTTAATTATTTCCTTTATCAGGCACTTCCTCGGCCGCCTCACTCTTTGGAGTCTTAAGGAGTATCCTAGATAACTTTGCTGGGGTCTGAAGCCGCCATGCTTTTTGGCCCGCTCAACCATGATGTGACTTGGAACAGGCCGCAACGATTTCTTAATGATAAAGATTTCTTTTCACTTTCCTCACTCATATTATCAAATGCCTGTTCATCAGAGCTACGAATTGCTGGGTACATTGCAATGCTTATAAACGTCCGGAGACGTCAACGCTCGTGGTTTTATTTCATTTTTGCACATGCCATAGCTTGAAGAGTTTCTTGAACTAAGCAGAATTACAAAATTTAAACTCCAGAATCGAACTTACAAGCTCTTCTGGCTCCTAAAAAACAAAAGTGTTCATTTGTCCATTTGGGACATATTTGACATTTCAGGTGTCTCCAGAGTCCGAGAGGTGTATGTTTAATATGACGGTGCGGTGATTGTGAATCGTGTGCCAAGTGAGCCGTTTATTATCAAACATTTCCGTTGGAGTGCTTCAGCTACTTGACAAGTGCTGTACAATATTCACACTGTTACTGAATGCTGTACTGTATGTCGATTGACTTGAACAATGTTCAGGGGCACTCACGTGCGTCGTGGCCACGTGTTGTTCTGCGGTGAAACAGGTGGTTGCTGGCTCGCTGAAAATGTGAAATTTTATTTTCCACGATGTTCCCCTTTGTTCTTCCATTTCACGGCCTGTCACTTTGACATCGATACATATTAAAAAAAATAACGTACACAGCTCACATTGACCGAGCTGCATGATGGTGGGTGGTCTCTCGGTTGGTGTCTCACCAGCTGAATATGTTATGCAATTTCATTTTCAGACGACATCGCTTTATTTAACTTTATATAGCATTGGCAAATCCAGGGGGGTTTCCTGGTTGCCCGGAAACCCCCCCCTCTCCCAACAAAAAAATATTTACCATTACAGTGGCAACCCCAGGGGTTCCCTGGTCACCCAGAATTCCTTCTCCCACAAAAGTGTTCCACAAAAAGGGCCAGAAGCCTCAGAAAAACTGTATCAATACAGTACCTAAGAAAAAATAAACCACGAACAGCTCACAGTAATTTATTTGGAAATTATTTGGAAGATTTATAATTTTCTGTTATTTGGAACCCCCCCCCTCCTCCACCCAAATTCCTGGATTTTCCCCTGTATGGGATGTTTTCATTATCTACCCGTCACTTTGACATTCATACATTTAAATAAAAATAAACCTCCATCGACCTCGTATTCGGAGTTCCTCTTTGTTGGTTTGAGCAGTGAAAAACGTTGGCAGACATTCTGTGTTCCCTTTGGATTGATATATCTTTGAATTGCATTTTGTTAATTTTTCGCTTGAATTCCATATTTAAAGAATTATATGTAAAAGGTAAGCCTTTGTGGTTCTTCTTTTTGTCTACTTTATCCTTGCGTGTGCCAAGCGAGCTGTTTCTTAGCAAGTGTTTCGTTGGAGTGCTTAAGCCACTTGGCAAGCGCTCTACAATATTCACACTATCACTGAATGCTGCATGTCGATTGACTTTTTTTTTGTTTTTGAATACATTGTCGAGGCTCGTATGAGAGCTAACACACAATGCACAACAAGGGGGGGGGGCAGGAGACGAGAGCGGCGAGAGAGGGAAGGAAAAAACAGTTGTGAACAGAGACATTAGGAGATCTGTGGAAGAGAGAGGGATGAGGCGGGGAACACGGGGGTAAACAAGATGGACACCACAGGGACTTTCAGGACCTTACATGACAGGGAACTTTCAGGAAGGACGGCAGGGAATTTGAAGGAGGTAGGTTTGGGATGGATTAACGGGGGAAGAAAACATCATGGTTAAGAAGTGGTGGTGAACAACTGTTTTGAAGACCTGGAGGGAAGAATGGGATTGAATAGAGTGTGGGAGTTTATTCCAAAGGTTGGGAAAAAGAGGAATGAAAGAGTGAAGGTGAGAAGTGATTCGTGATTTTGGTAGTTTTACCAGAAGGCGGTTGCTGGCGGACCTTGAGCGCCCTGCGGAAATATGGGGGTGTGGGGGGACATATCACAGACAGAGCAAAGGGGGGGGTTGAGACTGAAGAGGAGATGGTAGAAGGCAGAAGGACCACTGATCTGCCTGCGGTGAGAGAGCGTGAGAGGCCCAAAGACTCAACTTCACTGCGGGGGATACCCATGATCCTAAATGCCTTGGTTTCCACAGCATGAAGCCGAGAAAGGTGAGAGGCAGGAGCACCAGCCCAGAGAGGAGAGCAGTACTCCATCAGGCTGCGGACGAAAGCTTTGTAAGTGGTCAGGAGCTCAGGTGGGCCGAGGAAGGACTTTTCATGACAGAGGTTGCCCAGTCGGCGACTGGCTTTCGAGGCCAGGTTGGAAATGTGACTTGAGCAAAGTTATGGGACACTCATGTGTGTTGTTGGCCACATGTTGTTCTACTGTGATACAGGTGGTGGCTGGCTCGCTGAACATGTGAAATTTTATTTTCCACAACATTCACCTTTTTTTTCTTCCATTATTGGACTCGTCACTTTGGCTTTGGCATCGCTAAATACAAATAAAAATTTAACGTTTCGCTTTTAAAAGTTTCTTCAAACGTTTCATGCATTGCGTGATGAAACCACTTGGTGCACTTTTTTTCAAGTTTCAATTGTGATATCACACGCAGTTCTATACTGAAGGTAGGAAGGTAAAATCAATTGTGTGATCACAATGAAAAATATATCTTCAGTTATGAATTAAGGAATCTCCACATCATGGCAGGAAAGCTGAGAGGTATGCATGCTCAATCTGTGTAGCCTGGATTCGAATCCCAACCCAGCTATAAACTGTCATCCCGGTGTTTCACAGGCAGGGTGATTCATCAATGTGTGTGTCATTTCTTGGGTGGATGATAAACTGGGTGTCACATCTGCTGGAATCGCTCACACCTCTCCCTCCCTCACCACTCTTCCACTTTAAGTCATTAAGGTTGTCATTCAGAAACTTGTTGTTGTCACCTATTTGTTGAGAAACGTGGTGTATAGCAAGAGAGGAGGTGAATGCAGTCTGAACTGGTCCTTCCTGTTTGCAGTGGAGCTGTCACAATTCTTGAGCGCTCGGCCTTCTCATATTTTTCTTCACCTTTTTTTTCTAGGCTCCCTAGTTGGTGACATTGATCAGCAGGCTCCCCGCACAATACCTTCGGCTACTCGATAAACTGCTTCACCAAATCACTTGGTTTCTTGGAGAACAGCCATAAATGTCTGCCATTACTTGAGAAATTCTCACATCACCAGATTGTCATACACCAATGTATTGCCATGCAGTTCCCACGAGACCCATGCTATCCAAGAAAGATCTCGCATTCCTTCTGCTCATAAGCCACACTGAGCTCCTTTGCTTTGCTCTCTGTGCACACATCGTCGTCACCGAGGAATGCTCCAAGTTCTCCACAGATGAGCACTCAAAGGAAGATCAGCGTCGCGTAATCCTTGAGCATCGCGTTAGCCAGCAGGTAGTGATATACTGCCGGTCACCAAGTTTTTCCTTCAATTATAAAATTTTACTGTCATGCAGTGCATTGCTGTCACGGGCCAATGTTCTGTAGAGCAAACTGACCTTCAGAGTTGATGATTGTCCTGTCTGTAGTATGAAAGATCTCATGGTGATTTTCATAAGAATGGACCTTTGAGCTTGTTCCAAGGCAAAATTTCAAATCAACTTATGCTTTGGGCATTGCCATGACTACTTTACCATATGAGCATCCCTCCAGATCTATGACCACTGCTTCAGTACAGTATAGCTCTGGAAAGGGTACATTTGAAATATCATGAGATCGAATTAGTGATGCACAATATCATAAATTGGTCATATGGAAGTCTCCCTTTCTTCCTGACTTATTTTTCATTGTCACTAAAAGTCCAGCAAATCTACGTGAAAATGACATTCATTTTCTCTCGTGTCACACAAGGTGAATTTACTAAAAAAAAAAAAACCCCAAAAAACCGATTGCTGTTTTATCATAGCAATTTTTTGGGTTGAGTTGTTAGCTTCGTCACATTTCTACAATCAGTTCATATCCCATCCATGACGTTGTCCATTAAATTGCAAAGTTAAGCTCATTTGAAAGGACAAACAATGTTTCTAGATATGTTTTAATGTATCTTAAACTATTCCATTTGCGAAGACATTGGGTTTGCACAGTCGCTTTTAAAAAGCCAAACTGTTTCATCTTTCAAAAAACTGAAGATACGGCTGCAAGCAATGGAAAAGGAATGACAGCTGCGAAACACACAACTAACCAAATGTTTTTTTTTTATTCAAAAACAAAGCGCTTGGATCCTACATTTCGGCTACAGGGTGGCCTTCATACAAGTTGTTTTTCATCACCTGCCACAGGCACATATCACCTTGCTTCCCTGGGAAGGTATACATTTAGACTGCATCTGCCAGATGAAGGCCACTCACAGATTGTGGCAGAATTGAGCCTTTTTTCTCTCGCTGCAAACTACTCAGCTGGCTGTGCCTTTTGAATTCTGTGATTTTTATACTCGTGAAGAATCTCCGCTATCAACTTGTCTTCTTAATCCGATTAATAATTTCATGATTTGTTGTTTTTTAACTTTCCATGAGAACTAACAATGTAATTTCCTTGTTCGTTTCACATGAACACATTTAATCTGGTGTTGGAAAAGGATGTTAAACACCTCCATGATAGAGTGCTGATGGAGTTGTAGTGACTCAAGTGGGTTTTGAGAACAAAACAAATGTTGAATCTAGCTAAGGAAGACAATTTTTACTGCTTACCCAAAGACAGGTCAATTTCTGAGACCTTTTTGAAAAAAAAAGACTTCCCCATGGGAGCTCTCAAGTGATATTATGTTTCACTGATACAATTTCGTGCCACGAGTACAATTTAGTGGCTTTTGTCAGTGATGGAAATTGGAAGTAAATGCTTTCCAGGCCAGGCACAATGCAATTGTGTGCTAAATTTGGGGCCGTCGTGTGTTGGCCTTATGATTTATTTGCCTCGTGCACTCTGCCCTGGGATTTGCTGTGTTTCGTTCTCAAAACGATTACCCCTTTTGATTCCCTCTTGGGACTCATGTGTCTGTTTGACATTTCTTAAAGTTTATTATTCTTCTGCAATTGTTTTCCTCTCCACACTAATATTTAGTTTGCATCCAATAATTCAGAGTAAAGGTAAGAAGAGACAGAGTTTGTACTCACGCTTGAGTTATCGCTGCTTGTAAATGTCAGAGCAAACAAGGAACAGCTCGGCTCTCGTAACCCTCCTTAGTTTGCATGTGCAGTAGGAGATGGTTTCATGCCCTTCCAGCCAGCAGTGAGCAAGACAAATGTGTAACACTTTGACACTTTCACAAGGCACAAGAAAAAAAGACATCAACAGCGGTTGGATTGATACAAAATGATCCTTTTAACAGCCAGAGTTCCTTTAAAACATTTCTCACATTCATTAATAATCCAGGCCATCCCATTATGAATCAACTGTGGATTAATGATGTTTGCATGAAATAATCTGCATGGTCTTTGCCTCCTTCAACGAAGCAATATTATGTGACCATTATTACCCCACATACGCGGCGTGAAATGCAGGGTTAAGCAACTGGTTCACGTCTGTCCGTCTGACGTCTGTCCATCTTATCAGTTGATGATCAAGCAACAACTTATTACCTTTGCATTCTGCGAAAGGTTATGTTTTGGTCGGCGTGTATTTATTTATTTATTTATTTATTTAATTATTTGTAATCTTGTGATTCGTATCACTCAAAAAGTATTAAAACGAATTGCATGAAATTTGGTGGGATGATTGGTTATTAGCCAGGAAGCATTCGATTAGATTTTGGGATCGTTCAGGTCAAAGGTCAAGGTCAAGGTCACGAAAAGGTCAAAATCGTCTTTTTACGATAACACGGTCAATTTTTATTCAATTTGCATGCAACTAACGCCAAAATGTTCAGAATTCAACGCCTCATCTTGTGATATGCAATATGACACAATGACGCCCATACTCTTGTTACCGGTTCGGGGTCAAAGGTCAGGGGGGTCACGACCTTGAAAAATACGCGGTTTTTGTCATAACGCGGTCAATTATTGTCCGCTTTACATGAACCCAGCACCAAAATGTTCAGAATTTAATGCCCAATCTTGTGACACAATGACGTCACAACACATGTCACCGGTTGGGGTAAAATGTCGGGGGGGGGTCACGCCCTTGAAAAATATGCGGTTTTCAGCATAACTCAGTCAATTCTTATTCGATTTGCATAAAACCGGCATCAAACGAGATTCCCTTCTCTTGTTGAAACGTTGTATTCACCGAGCTTGCGAGTGAAGACTCGCCAAAACGACGTGAGTTGATTGTTGTTTTGTCCGTAGCCCCCGAAAGTCGGGGGGGGGGTCATGACATTATAGATATGTGGTTTGTGTCATAAGACCATTCATATGAAACCAGTTCCCCACACTCATACCAAGAACAAAAATAGTAGTGGCGGCGAAGGTATGCGCTCTATGAGTGCCCGTTCTAGTTTAAATTGAATGTTATATTTTGAACACAAATCGGAACATGAATAGAACTAGAACGGGCACTCAGTAGAGTGCATACCTTCGCTAACGCTACATTTTACCCCCCCCCCCCAGAAACCTTTGATTGTGAGGGTATTTAATCCCATACCACATCTGCCATCTCATTTGTGTTATGATGGCTTAAAAACATTAAATTTCCTGTGTCATATCGTATATCACAAGATTGGGCATTGAATTCACAACATTTTGGCATTGGTTGCATGCAAATTGGATAAAAAATCAACCGCACTATGGCAAAATGACGATTTTGACCTTTTCATGACCTCGACCTTGACCTTTGTACTCTTAATTTTGTAATTGGTATTGCAGTGTGGGGAACAGAACAGTCAACATTTTGGTGTTGGTTTCATGCGAATCGGATAAGAATTGACCGTGTTATGACTAAAACCGCACATTTTGCAATGTCTTGACCCCCCCTGACCTTTGACTCCCAACCGCTAATAAGGGTTATTACGTCATTGTGTCATGTCACATATCTCAAGATGGGGCATTGAATTCTGAACATTTTGGCATTAGTTGCATGCAAATTGGATACAAATTGACCGCACGATGGTAAAAAGACGATTTTGACCTTTTCATGACCTTGACCTTGACCTTTGACCCGATCGCTCCCAAAATCTAATCAAATGGTCCTTGGATAATAACCAATCATCCCACCAAATTTGCTGCGATTCAGTTCAATACTTTTGGAGTTATGCAAATAACAAACAAACAAACAAACACACATATTCACAAATAGATAAATAAATACACAGCGATCAAAACATAACCTTCGCAACAAAGTTTGCGAAGGTAAAAAGGAGCATTTCGTTTTACCCTACCTTGACTCAGAATTCATCCTGATCACACTTGGGCAGAGAGGGGTGAGGTAAAAAGATTTTTTTACTCTTTCTGCTTGTCTGACGGTCAAACAAAATTAAAAATCATTTGAAACAGGAAACATACTATTTTTAAGGATGTCATAAAGCACACATACGACAGGCACAAATAATTAATGTCGCATGTCACATCGGGTAGTGTAATAGACACTGGGTAAATCGGTGGTAAAACCCAGATTTAATTTTATTTATACACCTTTAAACCTCTATTAAAGTTGAATTATATTCTTGTAGGTTGTAAAAAAACAAATCACCTTCATAATACTTATCTAGCATGAGAGGGTGCGGCATGTTTTAGTGGTGAAGATGAGGCGGCCATCATGGGTATGTGCCGATCGTCTCCATCAACGCGTCTTTATCGTAGCCATCATCAACACTGTGATCACGTTATTCGATCATGTTTGTTATCATTATTAATACAGGTAAGTTTCATGATCTTAATAACTCAAGAAAATCAACTTTATTTTGTGTTCTTCATGCAGTAGAATGAGCCCGGTGTTGGCTTTACGGTTAAGGTGGTTGGCTTAAGTTCTTAGGGTCTTGAGTTTTGAGTCCTTGCTGTGCTGTTTATGTAGCACCAGGTGGGTTGACTCAACCTGTCATCTTTCCAATGTCAGAAAAATGAGCACCAGCTTCCTGGAAACAGTGGGCACTGCATCAGTGACATAGCCATGATCCCAGCAATGATGCAACCTGCAGCCACTGTAGATATAAAAAAAATTGCTGTATATAAAATAATAATAACAACTCAAGAAAATAAACCTCATTTCATGTTCTTAATAACTCTTTTATTCATTAATATAAATCGCACAAAAACAATGAACAAACATGTTAATTAAGGATACAGTTTGGACAAATTTTAAGTTGAAGTCCCGAACCCTATTTTCTCCACTACCTCCGAAGTTTGCGGATTTGTAAGAACTTAACCCCCACAAATGGTAAGCCCTCCTCTATATGCTTGAACACTGTGTGGGCTCTCGTGTTCCATGAACTCTCCATTTGGTTAAAGTAATGCCTGTTATGAGGAAAGGGGTGCAGCATTGTTGGGAATGTGCTGTTTTGGCTGTGGAATAATTGAATTGGGGACATTCCTGTCTCTGACAATGAGGTTAAAATTGAAACTCCATAAAATAATAATTCCAAACAAAAGTCACTTATTTGGACTGCATTATAATATTTGCCATGATGCAGTGTCTTCAGATTCCCAATAAATTTTTGGTGATAACTGATTGTTCGGTCAGTGTGAGTTTAACTTGACATGTGCTCCTATTCTAGACGTCTCATTTAGGGTTTCAGCGATCACACAAGTTGACAAAAAAAACTGCTAAATGTGACTGGATTGAGGAGTGTGCAGTAGCATTTCAAAAATCGAAACACGTCTTGAAGAAAGTTCAAGTGGTGTCCTCTTCGACGGATCCTGACAGATTCATTTTGGATGTTGATGCCAGTGAGGTGGAATTGGAACTTTGAAACGAATCTCAACGCTGAACTCTGATCACACACGAAAGCAGGACTCAAATCCTGCTCTGCTGATGTTGCTTCTCCTCTGTCTACTCTTTTCCATCCTATCCTTCAGCTTTGGCTCCCTCCCATCTGCCGGGAAGTGAGGAAACATCACTTCCATCTCAAGAAGAGTACAAAAACAGATGCTCCCAAGAAAAGTTATCAGAACAGTGCAAGTACATCCTCTCAACAAGGAAGCTTACTTCCAATCCCTCTGGAAAGACAGTGAGAATGTGACAAGTATCTGGATTTCATGATCTGTGCTAAATGTTAAACCAGAGTCTGATTATTTCCAGGTCATCAGAGAGCACAGCTATTGCTGCTGCCCTGGCACTGGGACGTTGGATTGTACCATCCAAAAAGTAAAGCCGAGTGTTGGCCTAATAGTTAAGGTGGTTGGCTTGAGATCTTCAGGTCTTTAGTTCAAGCTCCTGCTGTGTCATTGAATTAACACCATGTGGGTTGACTCGGCCTGTCATCCTTCTGAGGTTGGGAAATGGAGTAGCGGGGGGGGCATTGCATCGTTGGTTTAGCCATGCCCCCCAGGAAATGATGCAGCCCTCCAGCCAAAGGCTGCATACGAATAAATAAAATAAATCTACAAAATGCAAACAAAAGAGTTCTTCAGAGTGTCAGAGATTATTGATGTACATAAATAACAAGACTGGGGTGAAGATGCTGCCTTGGGCCTCTCCAGCTTTTATTTGAAAATGAGATGATTCTGTCAATGGATTGAACAGAGGACGTCAATAATCCTGAAAAGAAGGTGGCTTTGTATTCTGTAGGTAGAAACCTTGCTCAGCAGAACATGGTTCTGTCACAGGGTGTGCAAGGTAGCCTGGAAATCTATCTGAGTCATACACCATGATACGTAATGGAGATCTAATCACCAGGGAGATTTGATGCCTTATTATATTTATTGAATACAGTCAAGGCGAGTGAGTAGGGTACAGTCTTTCCCAAATCCCCATGTTCCTACACCAGTTGAATGACCAAAGGAACCATTGGCTCCTCAGAATGTAATGTATGGCGTTAGAAAGAAACAGAAACCTTCATGTAAAATTAAATACACCAGGACCCCGACATTTTCGGGGGATACGTTCCAGGAAAACCCAGCAAATGTGGGGGCATTGTTTCAATGGGAAATGGGGGGATAGGTTCCGGGGATTTCCCAACCTGCGAAAAATCCGCGAGTGTCGGGGTAAAATCCGCGAGTGTGGGGAAAAAAATCCGCAAGTGTTTTGTCATTGTTACAATGGAGCCAAGGGGGATAGCGTTATCAGTTCAAAGGGGAAAGTTTTTAAAGATCAAAATGCTTTTGACCACGAATGTATGATTACAGTTTTATTAATAATGATGCTTACAAATAAAATTTTTAAAAACGACACCAGGCACTATTTCCAATTTATTGAATAATGCATTTTAAAGTCCCTTATAATCATACCGTACCGTGAAACGAAAAACAACAACAACATCATGTACCATTTCAATTTTTTCTTAAACAAACAGCACACATAACTTTGCAAAAATATGATGATGATGATGATGATGATGATGATGATGATGATGATGATGACAAAGATAAGGTGTGCCGGGTGTAATATGTCTTGAAAGTTATTATTACCCCCTGATGGAGCAGCTGGATGTGGGAGGTGGTGGACGGCAGAAGGAACATCACCTCAATGTTCGGGTGAGTGCCGTTCAGGTCTGTGGGGTGGCCAAGAGCATTGTCAAGCAGCAGGAGTACCTTGAATGAATGGTTCTTTCCTGCCAGGTACCTTTTGAGCTGAGGAATGAAACAGTTATGGAACTGGTCCATAAAAAGTTTAGATGTCATCCACGCCTTCCTGTTCGCCCTCCAGTACATGGGTAGTGCCTGCTTGTTTTTGTTTTTCAGTACACGTGAGTTCAGGGAATGGTAGAGCATCATGGGCTTTCCCATGAAGTCCCCTTCGGCGTTTGTGCAAAGGAGATTGGGACCATACTCTGTGCAGTGTCGGTGCTGCTTAAGTAGTCTCCTTGGTTATTGGGCACAATCCTGGATGGGTCGCCACTCCAACACAGTACACCAGCATGCTGGCACTTTGTGCAGAGGAGAAGGGATACCTGTCCTTTGCGACCTTAAAGCCGGCTGTTTTGCTCTCACGCTGTGAGATGAACGTTCTGGTCGGCATCTTTTTCCAAAACAAGCTGGTCTCATCAGCCGGTCCAAAACAAGCCGGTCTCATTAAAGACCGGCTCAAGCAGGGACCCATTCTCCTCTGAGCCTCGTGAGTTCTGAAGGGAATGTCGTTGTCTGCGGAGGCATGTTACCCTGATGAACTTGATGTTGTGCAAATTATATCGTGCCTTGAAGTGGTGGAACCACCACCTGCTTGCTGTAAACGGGCTGGAGGTGCCACTTGTACCCGCCGCGCTCATGCTTGCACCACCCACGCCAAAGAGATGGTCGTGCAGGAGCTTCGCCTTCTCCCATATCTGTGGTATGCTTTGTGGCATACCCTCCTGAGTGTTATCCTCGATCCTTGAGAGCCATTTTCGAAGAGTGAATGGAGCGAGAGGAATACACAAGTCAAAGCAACGCGATGAGAATGATGGTGATCCAAGATGCGGTGAGTAGTCTGCGCATTGTTTGTGGGGGATTTTTTTTATGGGTGGTGCTGTGTTCAGCAGCTGATAATAGATGTGGTGAGCGATGTCATTGTGTAATTAGTCCGTATGTAGCTAGCTGCTAATTACACTAATAGATATGCTGAAGGTTTCCATTCTTTAACTCACAGGACATGACGTCTTTCCTATCTGCAGGCAGATTATGCCAAGTGTTTTTAAAATGTGACATCTCAGATGGTGCTGTTTGTAGCAAGATGGTAATTTACACTCAGATGTGCTGAATGTTTTCATTGTATAATGTCCGTATGTGGCTACCTAGTAATTACTGGATACATCAATCGATGCTGTTAGTGTTTTCATTCTATAAGTAGCTCACGGGGATGGCGTCGTGGGGAATGACGTGTTACATTGGTGAGACATCCCGTGAAACTATGTTTATGCTGCGAAGCTACAATACAGTGCTGAATGTTTAAAGTGCACATGGTGAAACGTCCTGCAAAACTATATTTGTCCCACGAAGCCACAATGCACGTTCAGGGAGCAGGTCATGTTCGCGGCTCATGAAAGATATGTTTTAGATTTTTGTTATGTTTGCGGATCATGAAAAAAAATAATCGCCGTGAAAACCGCGAATACGCGGATAATTTCCCACGAACGTGGGAGCATGTTGCAAATTATCAACCGTGAATAAGCGGAACCCACGAATGTTGTAACCGCGAATGTCGGGGTCTGGGTATACTTGTGGGATTGTGTGTTGAAACCTCATTCCCAACAAATATGACACAGGCAATCATTTCACTAACTTACACAAAAACACAAAGTACTGCATCGGTCAATGAAATTGCATCAAACTTTTGGTTTGAGAATGTGATTGCTGCACTCTTTTTTTGATACACATATTACTTTAATTTTTTTTTTAGTTCACTCTGTCCATTAGGAGGCTTCCTTTATCAAAATTCAGCGAACATTTTTGTGATTAATCTCTCCTGTTAATGTTCTGCTTATAAATAGGAGAGAATCATCAAAAATTAATTGCATCATCCATTGGTGCTACAAGAGTGGTTGCTAACTATTCGATCAGCTGATATAAGAACTTTATGGACTTCACTGAGTTGACTTCCTCAACATATGAACTAAAAAATGGGCTAAACTTAACTTATTTTTGGGCCAAACTGTCACCTTCTCATAAAGTTGATCTTTTGTGATGTAGAGGTGCGTTGTTCTTTACTCTCAATAAATGTGACATGGGATTTTGAGTGTGCTCTCCTGAATGTGTCTTCCAAGTATTGGAATGTTATTGCTACGGTATTTATCCTATCCTCACCATCTTCTCATTACCCGCCATTCACCCACCACCGATTTATCCAGCCCTCACACTTTTCATTTCCTGGATGCATATCTGCAGCAAATGCCTGTTGATAATAATTTAATTGAAATACGTTTTGGTCTCTGAATCAAATTGATCAGTTTTATGTCAATTATTTGCACCCTTTCTTGATCCATGGTTTAAATATAAGGCAAATGATTAAGTCTTTTAAATTTGTGGTACTTTAATTTCTCAAATTAACTAATATAGTTGTCTCCTAAAGTCACTCTTATTACCTCCACCACCGAAGGTGGACTGAGGTTATGTTTTCACCCCTGTTTGGCTGTCTGTCTGTTTGTCTGTCTGTGAGCATGGTATCTCAAAAAGTTATGGATGGAGTCAGACGAAACTTGGTAAACAGATTGGATGTGTGACAAGGATTAATTGATTAGATTTTGGCGATGATCCAGATCCAGTCATTAGAATCATAAAATATATTCTTCACAATTTAGAGATCGGGCCAAAAACTTTAAATCGCACGATATTTAAAAAAGTTGTTGAGACTTGTTATGACAAAGCTAGATTGATGAGTTGGTTAGATGACAAGAACACGCCAATTTGATTTTGGTTCAGGTCCGGATCCATATCCGGCCTATCAGTGGGATACAAAATGTAAACTGTTCAGCCTGGTGGAGACATGCGCTCCACCGATTGCCATTCTAGTTTTGAAATGTAAACATCTGCTTATTTTTGAAAGCTGCAAATGATTTAAAAACGATTGTTGCAGCTGCACTCCAAGGTCAAAGAAAATAAGTCAAGAACCAAAATAATCCCCCACTGTACATATCAGCACCCACTGATGTGGGAAGAAAAGCTTTATGGCACTTTAAAGTCATAAACACAACTAACAATTGATCTCCAAAAGCATCATGTCAGAGATTCGTCATTGTTATGCCTGGTGTTGGCTTAATGGTTTGGGTGGTGGGCTTGGGATCCTCAGATCCTGAGTTCAAATCCCACTCAGCTGTTCAATTAATACCAGGTGGGGTTGACTCTGCCTGCCATCCTTCCGAGGTCAGTAAAATGAGTGCCAGCTTGCTGGTATCCTGTGGAGGAGTGGCAATCCATCCAGGATTGTGCCCAATAGCCAAGAAGACTGCTTTGGCAGCACCAATACTCTGCACAGAGTATGGTCCCAATGGATGGATTTTTCATTGTTAAGATGGAGAGAAATGACAGATATTTCAGTTGAAAAACTTAATCAATTCCAAGGAACTTTCTTATACCTTTCTCCATAAAGTATGCACAAAATAATCTATATCCCATATTACTGTTTAACTTTTAAAAATATATTTTATCACTTTGAAGTTCAATATTTACAAGGACTTGTATTTTTTTTAATGTGGGCTTCTATTGATCTTTATTTGTTGATGGAAGTTAAAAATTAGGCCACAGATAATTTGCCCTGTTTATCCACAATAATGGCTGAAAAATGTGCTCTTTTTTCAGTGTGCAATCAAACATAAAACAACTCATATCATTGCAATTACATCCATTATATGTATATTTGTGAAATCAGTTCAGCTTTTGAGGAATAAAATGAGGAATACTAGTCTATCAAGGCAGGTATTTTTCTATGTCGAGGTGGACAATTCCAATGAGAGGTTTTATCAAATGAAAGTTCTTTCACTCCAATGAAGGGCTGAAACATAAGCTTGACTTTGCTTCCCATGTCGGTTGGCATTCCTTTGTCAACTCCTGGTTGATAAAACTTAGTGATTGAAATTAGTTTTACCCTTTTGCTGAAATAATCTGCATGCAACTTTCTTGGTGTGATGTGTTCTGGTTTGCAAATGTCTATGAGTGAGCTTTAAAAGAATGGAATATATGTGAGTGCATTTCTTTAGTAAATGATTCATCGACTATACCTTGGTATCAAGAATTTAAACTGGCAGTTGGATAAGTAGCCAGACTCATGAATTTAAATTTCAATGATAATGTGTTTGTCTTTCACTGATCTTGTTAAGTTCTATCGAAAAGTAAGTTTTGCTTTGCCTTTAAATATAGACAATGTCAAAAAAAAAGTTGTCAAAATCTTTTATTTTATTTCTAATGTCATTAAGCTGAGATTTAATTGCATGCAGTTATTTAGACTTCATTTCAAACTGATAGTAGTCTGTCATTTTGTATCATTACCTCAGTACAAATAATGTTTAAGTTATAATACTGGAAAATAGTATAATGTATTTGCTTCTATTAACAAAATATAAATGAAGTTGTCCAGCTACCTATGACCTGACATGTACTATGAGTACATCCAGGACATGGAAGGATTGTGGAAATAATTAC
>NC_140962.1:78846252-78873752 GCF_056783735.1 Eptatretus burgeri | reverse complement strand
CAAATTTCATTTGCATCAGTTACATCCCGTCACGATTCCTTCCCATCCTATAGAACCATGGATGTGACTTCAGGATTTTGTTGTGGTTGTAAAGCGGCTATTTCAGTTCATAACTAATCACGTTTTGAATGTTTTTGTTTTGCCCGTCTTGGCATTTTCTTCCTTTCGGGGGAGGGTGGGTGCAATTGGGATTATCCTAGCTATATAACCACAATGTATTATATATGCACATAAGCAGTACACATGTTTTCCTTTCATATATACGTAACCCGGGTTAATTATATTTTTGGAAGCAATCGAGACAGTGGTCTGTTGCCTCTACATCGCCACAAGGGATGTGTCAGAATAATGTGTTGTATGCTTGGAACAAGATCACCTGGAGGGTGAGTATTCTGCTTTGGTATTAATAATCATAAGGTAATAACCTGACCCCCTGGTGGCTCCCGTGGGGGGGGGGGGTGCTTCTCATGATAATAATGATGATGGTTTATCATGACATAAAAATAATGATCATGATAATGGTAGTGATAATAATAATAATAATAATAATTATGTGACACTGTGATGGTGAAGGTGATAATGATAATAATGATAATGGTACATAATGATCGTGATAATGATGATAATAATGATAATGATAATGATGATGGTACATAATGACAATGATAAGAATGAAATGATACTCATAATGATGATGTTGACAATGGTAATAATGATGATGATAATGGTACAAAATAAGAATGGAAATGCCTATCATGATAATGTGACTTCATGATAATGATAAGGGTGACTTGAGGGGAAGTGGGGTGGGTGTTGGTGGGAGAGATGGTACCGTCTGCCGGCATTTTTAATTTTTATATATTTTTTTGTATACCTTGTCAACGCTCGTGTGAGAGCTAACACACAACGCACAGCAAGGAGGGCATGAGACAAGAGGGGAGGGAGTGGGAGGGACAAAACGGTGGGGAACAGAGAGATTAGGAGATCTGTGGAAGGGAGAGGGATGAGATGGGGAACATGGGGAATAGAAGATGGACATTACAGGGACTTTCAGGAAGAAAAGCAGGAAATTTTGAAGGAGGGGGCTTGGGTGGATTATCGGGGGTAGAAAAGATCGAGGATTTGGATGGGGGTGAACAGCTGTTTTGAGGGCCTGGAGGGAAGAATGGGAATGAATAGAGTGAGGGAGTTTATTTCAAAGGCGGGAAAAAAGAGGAATGAAAGAGTGAAGGTGAGCAGTGATTCGTGATTTTGGTAGTTTTACCAGAAGGGGGTTGTTGGCGGACCTTGAGTGCCCTGTGGAAATGTGGTGGGGACAAATTGCAGAGAGAGCGGGGGGCGGGGGGGACGAGGCTGGAGAGGAGACGGTAGGAGACAGAAAGACCACCGACCAACCTGCGGTGATTGAGTGAGAGGCCCAAAGACAGCCTCATCGCGGGAGATTCCAATGATCCGAAATGCCTTGGTTTCTACAGTGTGAAGCCGAGAAAGGTGGGACGCAGGAGCACCAGCCCAGAGGGGAGAGCAGTACTCCATCAGGCTCTGGACAAAAGCTTTGTAAGTGGTCAGGAGCTCAAGAGGGCCGAGGAAGGACTTTGCACGACGGAGGATTCCCAGTCGGCGACTGACTTTGGAGGCGATGTTTGAAATATCTTTCCCAGGAAAGGTCATGGCAGATAGTGAGACCCAGAAGCTTGAAAGAAAGGACTTCTTCCAGAGGATTGTTGAGAAAGTGTATTGGGAGGGTTCCAAGCAGTCCTTTCGAAGAGACATAGTGAGAGTGTGAGATTTATCCAGATTGAAAGACATGTTCCACGTGTTGGACCAGTTTGTGATTTTATCTAGATCTGCAGTGAGCAAAGAAGCTGCTGCTTGCCGGTCTGAGGGATGACCGATGGTACGGCAGAGGGTGGAGTCATCAGCAAAGAGATATAGAGTATTTTCCAGAGAGTCGGAGAGATCAATGATGAAAACCAGAAAAAGAACAGGGCCCAGAACACTACCTTGAGGAACTCCAGCCTGGACAGGAAGAGGGGATGAAAGAATTCCATTTTGGGCCACATGTTGACTGCGACAGGAGAGGAAGTCTGCGAGCCATGAGTGGAGATGGCCTGGGATACCATAAGAAGAGAGTTTGGTGAGCAGGGCAGGGTGCCAGACTGTGTCAAAAGCATGTGATATGTCCAAGGATACGGCTCGGATTTCCTGTCTGGCATTGAGGACCTCCATCCATTGTTGGGAGAGCAGAAGCAGCATATCCAGGGTAGAGTGACCTGGTCTGAATCTAAATTGATAATCGGAAATCAAGCCATTGGAGAAGAGGAAGGATGTAATGTCTGAAGCGATGATGGATTCCATAACCTTGCTGATGATTGGGAGAAGGCTGATTGGTCTGTCGTTGCAGGGATCTGTTTTTGCACCTTTTTTATGCAGGGCAGTGATGTTAGCAGATTTCCAAGCAGATGGCAGATGACCTTGAGCAAATGAGATGGTCAATAGAACAGAGAGAGGGTGAGCAAGAGCAGAAAAGCAGACTTTGAGGACACGTGGGCTGATGCTGTCTGGACCGGTTGCAGAATCTGAGTCGAGGTTTGACAGCAAGCTCTCCACCTTGTCAGGAGAAAAGGACACAGAGTCCAGAGACAGTTGGGTGCGACTGGGTAAGGTGGGTAAAGAAAGTGAAGGGTTTAGGACACAAGATTTAGCTGCAAACACCGAGTTTAGGCATTCAGCTTTTTCACGTGCGGTATCAGCAGTGCGGCCATTTGAGGTGAGGGAGGGGATGGAGGGGGAACATACACCAGAAACAGATTTGATTCGACGCCACCAGGATTTTGAGGATGGAGAGAGGTTTGAGAGTTCAGACTTGAGATTAGAAAGATGTTGTTTTCTGGCTCTCCTGAGGGTAGATACACACTTGTTCCGAGCTTTATGGAAGGAACTGAGATTGCCCTCAGTTGGGATTGCTTTCCATGAGGCAAAGGCAAGTTGTTTCAGGACAACTGCCTCACCACAAGCTTCAGTGAACCAAGGGCGGGAGGAAGGGTAGGACAACTGAAGACAAGAGGGGATAAATCTGTGCATGAGGGAGAGCAAGTTTCTTTGAAAGAATTCCCAGTACGAGTTGATGTTTGAGAAAGTAGCGATAGGAGACCAGTCTATAAGTTTGAGGGCTGCTTGGAGACCCTGCCAGTCGGCTTGAGTGAAATGCCAGACTCGACGGCGGTGAGGTGGTTCTCTGATAATAGCCAGAGAGATGTCCACTTTGACAAGGACATGGTCAGAAGAACCGATTGGAGCGGGAGAAGAGCAGCAGATATTGTCAGCGAAATTTGTCAAAATCAGATCCAGAAGAGATGCAGTACCATTGGTTGAGATCCGGGTCGGGAAGTTGACCAATTGAATCAGTCCCAATGAGTCGCAGAAAGCTTTTGCTGAGGTGCCATGGCAGGTGAGAGAGGTACCCACACCAAGCCAACTGGCATGATGACAATTGAAGTCACCACATAAGAGGAAGAGAGAGTTTGGATGAGAAGATAGAAGATGGTCCATGTTTTCGGATAGTGGGTGTAGATGGAGTCATCACTGTTAGGTGGACGGTACAGTAAACATATAAACATGGGGTGGGAGTGGAGGGGAAGCCGTAGCCAGAGGTATTCCTGGGGGTGTGGGGGAGTGAGAGCAGTGCATGGAGAGTGAGGAATAGAGTCTTTGATGAAGAGAGCAACTCCTCCACCAGGACGAGGCTCAGGTCTGTCATACCGGAGGAGGGAATAAGCAGGGAGAGATACTTGGGAGTCAGACACATCTTGGGGGAGGAAAGTTTCTGTTCGGCAGATTATGTCTGGTTTGTCAGTGGCAACCTGTATGGAAAGATCTGAAAGGTTTGAGCGAAGGCCCCGGATATTTGAGGTCCACACTTTTAATGAAGAGGTTGGGGAGGAGGCTTTGGGTGCAGGGGGTGGAGGGGGGAGGGGGAGGGGAGGACAAGGGACAAGGGGGGAGGTAAGGAGGGTTGTTGAAAGAGTGTGGGGAATTGCAGAATAGCTTGGGGAGGGGGCCGAATGAGGAGGAGAAAAGGCTCTGTGGTGCTGGGGAAGAGGGGGGACAAGAGAGGGGAAGAAGGCAGTTGAGGATTTGAGGAGGTGGAGTGAAGAGATGGAGGTGAGAGGGCAGTGGAAGTAGGCAGCTTTCTGGATGAGAGGTGGGGCAACTTTGAGAAGGATTAGTGAGGGGGATGAATGGTGGGTGAAGGGGGAATTTTTGAGAGATGTGAGAGGGAGGCTTGGAGGGAGAAGAGTGGGATGGTTGCTTTGAGAGTGAGGGGTGAGAGGGGTGAGTTGGCACTGAAGTTGGAAAAAAAGAATAGTTGAACAAAAGCAAACATTCATAGCAAACTGTGGTTTTTAAAAGTTTTAGTTCAGAGATGCGATTAAATACAATTCTTGATGGATGCAATAAAGGTGAATTCAGAGAATGGAGAGAAGAAACGCTGTAACAGTTGGATTTTTAGGCAAGGTATGAAGGAGAGATCGAATTGAGAGCAGTCTGTTTAAATCGCAGAGTCGTGCATTGTGATACAGTAAAGAGTACCACACATGTGAAAGAGGAAGATGAAGCATTATAAGAGATCGTTTTTGTTGTTATTATTGATGTTTGAGAGAGTTTTCAACAGATTAGTTCATGGAAGTGTTGTAGAAAAAAATTGAGGAAGAAGAAGAGGAGATGAAGAAGAAGAGGAGATGAAGAAGAAGAGGAGATGAAGAATAAGATTTGCGACTCGTGAGTGTGCAAGGAGAAAGGTTGCGTTTTTTTTAAATCTCAGATAAGAAATAGAGTGATTAGTTGGGAGGGGTGGGGGACGTTAGGAAAGTGGGGAAGATAGAAATTGAAGGTAATGGGGAGAAAAAACAAATAAACATGATCGTACACCAAGGGGAACCAGTGGGCCTCAAGCCTCAAGGGTAGGCCTCAAGCACCCGGTAAGACAAGGTCGAGAAAATCTCACAAAATAGCACGATTTTTGAAATAAAACCAAACTAGGAACACACAGTCACATGTACATGAGAAAAATAAACAGTTAAAGCAGGACAGATAACGACCGGAAACTTAACTTTGAGATCGTCAGCAGAGAGCCCCGAAGGAGACTTGTCGACGCTCCAAACCCAGAACCGGAATTTATACAAGATTGAACAAAATTGGGTACGATAAAACAGCACATTCAAAGGGGTCATACTAAACTCAACCCGGACACTGCCCGGAGACATCCATGTTGTGGGGGAGGGCGGAGGTGGGAGGGGCTTTGGGAGGACATAAGCATGAGGGGAGGAGAAGGGAAGGAAGAGCATTTTCCTTCTATCGTTGAATAAAGCCACGCCATTTTTCATGCCTTCATTTAATTTCTGCACATGTTTTACAGTTAAAATGTGATAAGCCCCAGAATATCTTAACCTGGGCCAAATTTTGAAATTTAAATGGCGGAATTGATCCAAGAGAGTTGTATGCTTGTGGATGGGGTTTGGGAGGAGGTTAGCATGAGGGGAAGGAAAGGCAGCATGAGGGGAGCGTAAGGTAAGGCAGCATGAGGGGAGGGGAAGGGAAGGGAAGGCAGCGTGAGAGGAGGTTGAAGGGAAGGCAGCGTGAAAGGATGGAAGGGAAGGTTGTGTGAGGGGAAGGGAAGTCAGCATGAAGGGAGGGAATGTAAGGCAGCATTGAGAGGAAGGGAAGGCAGCATGAGGGGAAGAGAAGGGAAGGCTGCGTGAGGGGAAAGGAAGGCAGCGTGGTGATATACTCATATCTTTAATCCCACATGTGTACAGATTCTCACCAGCACACACAACTTTCCCCACACCCACACTGCACGGCATGTCCCGTGTGGCTTCGCCAATGCAGCATGTCCAATCTCTCATGCTGAAGCACATGGTTCGCGTGATGGCTGCATAATCTCCACTTTGGCAGCAGGGGCTCGTTTGCGAGTTTGGTTCCTGCGTCTGCGAGCCGCGCACACCACACACACGTCACCAACCAAGCATGCTGACACGCGCACACCCCCCCCCCCCCCCCCCGTGGAGAGTCTCCATTACAAATCTCAATTACAAATCCCAATATACCTATTTATACCACATCCATGTGTGCTGTCTATGGACCTCTTCGTGCTTGCAGCAACTGCTGACTGCACCTGCCGATAGGGACACACCGCCAACTCCTGCTGCACGGATATGCTCTCCCGTGGGGTCACGCGTGCCCTGCTTGCATTCTCCCCCTTACGTGCCCTAATTTCCTCCTTGGCGGAGTTCCGAACATGATTTTTGATTTGTAGGGCGCTCGCCATGTTGCTTAAGCACTCAGTCAAGCACTTCAACGAAATGGTTGATCAGGAACAGCTGGTTTGGTAAGTAATTCACGATCATTCATACTAAACACCACCTGGAGATGCCCATCGTGTCAAACAATGTGTGAATTGGACAAATGAATACTTTTATTAGCAGTCATAATTGCTGCAAAGGTCAATTCTGCAGTTTAATTTTTTTATTTCACTCAGGTTAAGAGATTCTCTTGCTTATCCCATATGTGGAAATTATATAAAGGCATGAACATTTGAGTCTCCAGGCATTTATAAGTATTGTAATGTATCCAGCGATTCGTTGGTGTGAAGCTCAACAATCAGCAATGTATACAGCACTTCAGAGGAATGAAGCTTTATCGTACAGACACCGACCTGTTCCAAGGCATGGGATATTTGAGCTGCGTGGCCAAAGTGGCTGATTAAGACCCCGAGCTGGGAAAGCTGAATGCAGGCTGATCAAAGGTAAGACTGTTTCTGGTTTCCCCATAAATTATCTTCAAAAGCGGTGTTCAAATTTACCTAAACACCCAATTTTCACTCTGACACTTCCTTGGAGTTCCCTTCGTATGCAAGCAAAGTTTTATGCCGCTAGGTTTCATGGTTTTGGAGTTATGAAAGAGACACACACACACAATTTATTTTTAACTGTTGTTTTCATCAAGTTTAGTTCGAGTACGAGGCGGACGCAGACAGGCTTTGCATTGTGAGATAATTTCTAGTTTCATCTTACTTCGCAGAATAATTTGAAGAATGTATTTGCGAATTCCTCGGCTCACAACAGGTGGGATCATTGAGCCTATTTGCAGGAACCTGCTGGCAATGGATGAGAGACATGGTCCAGGCAATATGATTCACGTTATGTGTAACAGGTTTTGATTTTATTTCATAAGAAAGACAATATTTTATAATCTATCAATTCAGCTTTTTGTGCTCTTTGGAATGGCTTCCATATAAAACATTCAAAACAATGTCATTGCTGGCAGCACTTTTTTTTCCATGCTTATATCTTTCCATCTCTGACTACATTGGTATGATGATGTAAGGCATTGAAATTGTTTCAAGCTATAATGAGATCCATACGAGCACACGCACAAAGCTTACCTTCTTACTTGCTATCGTTGAGCTTTGCGAGGGAAACGTTTTCATTTATGATTTTGCACTGCTCATTAAAGCCAAACCTTGTGCCCTTTGGCCGCGGAATGAATCCATAATGACTGCGTCTCTTTCCAATTGCTTCAAAACCTCGTGATATATGACTTAATGCATCTTCTCTGGTTCCAAGAAGGTCAAGGTTGAGGCACACCATGTTGATTACGATTTCAATCTCTAAATGAAAGTCTTGCTTTCCTCTTTGCAGAAAGTGTCTTTGCTAAACCATAGGTCACGGGTTTTTGGCTTAGCATGCGCTCTTATGAAACAAGTGCATGGAAAGAATGCAACTTCATGTTTCATGATCCCTGAGCTGTCGGGCTGTGGTCCTTCGGAAGCTGTATTCCCCCCCCCCCTTCGCCCCGCCAAACAAACCTCCAACCACCCTCCCAACGGAGACGGTTTGAAGTGATTTTGAGCCAACCAAGTGTTCCAGGTCATAAATGAATTGTCATATTGAGGAAGGGGGGGTTACAATCACTGCTTAAACATTGTAATTCTTGAACTTTAAAACAAGCATCTTGAGTTCACACTCAAAGAGAATTACACCTTCCCTTGATTTGTTTTCAAAGAGCTGTAAATGGTCTCCTTTTCCATTTTTATCAGGTATTTCATTGCTTTTTTAAGGCCGGGGTACTCTCAGTATATTGTGGCCAGGTTGGTTGGTTGGGTAACCGAAAAACCTAGTTGAAGACCGGCCGTCTCATAAAAACATAGCGAAGACTGGCCTTCTCATGTAGATTTGCCTCGGGGTTGTTTAGTCTGGGTTTGAATCTTAACCCAGCTATAAACTGTCATCCTAGTATTTCACAGGCAGGGTGATACATCAATGTGTGTGCCGGAGGACCTGCTGTGCAGCACTGGTTTTTGTTGGAAGATCCCACAGTGTCTTTCACGAACAGCAGACGAGTTATGTTTTGGCATCTTGAACATGGAGTGGCGATTTGTGCATGATTGATACATGTCTTGAAATGTTTCTCAACTTGTCATGAATGCTCCGAAGCTCTGGGAGGAGTATGGGCCTTTATTTTTCATTATTATATCGTGGGCACCATTTTAATGATGAAAGCACTGACTTGTATCCTGGTTTTGGACGTCACATTTACTATTTATCATGTGCATGTTTTCCAGATAGCTCTTCTGCGAGCTCACAATTGGTTCAGTGTGTGCATGTGTCATCAAAGCAGTGCTGATATTTGCAGATACAGCTGTGAAAACTTCTAATCTCATTAAGGACCCATAATATCACCAACTTACATTCAGGGAAGTGAAATTACTTGAATCGTTTAGCATACTATACAACTTAACAAGACTCCCCAAAGACCAGCTGAAGCACCAGCAATAATTTAATCTTCTTTGTTTTGGTCCCACTGTACAATTCTATCCATCTTGTGATGCCAAATCCTTTGTACTTTCTTCTTCTTCTTCACCTCTTTTGATATGCATCACATGGCTGCAGGTAGCATCATTTTCTGGGGGTGCAGCTATACGGCTGTACGTTTGAGAAATAATTTGTAATTTATTCATGGTGTCGGTGATAAATCGCACACTCTTCACAAAGGACACCATGGGATCTCTAACACCCACAAACTGATGCCGTCCATTCGAGGGACAAACACACACATTGATGCCTCGCCCTGCTTGCGAAGCACTCGGGTGACTGTCTTTCCTGGGCCGGCATTTGAACCCAGGCAAGATAGCTCATCCAGCTCCTCTGTACTTACGTCTCGAGTCCAGGCTATCCTGCCAGCACCTTTATACCTTGATTGGGTTTATTTCTTTCAATGTGGATTGTTTACTAATGCAATGTGGAAAAGAAAAAGATTCATGTAAATTATGTTGTCTTGGAGTTTGGTCATGCTTCCTAAAACTCATTTTAAGCACCATCCTTTGGAGTATTGTACCGAGGTCAGCGTAATGATTACCCAACAACTGCTGGTAATTAATTTCATCTGCTGGGACTTAATTTGCGCTCAAATGTGGCGAGTGATCACTTGAGAAGCTTTGGGCAAAAGGAAACTTCCAGTAAGAAAGCGATTCTTTTCTTTTCCAGTTTAATCCGCATCCACTGGAGAGTGAAGTCTTCATTGTTGGACAAGCGAATGCCTATGATACAAATCACGTGTGACACAAGGCTTGTTGCATTTTGACATGATCCAGGCGGCTTGAAAAAGGAGGCCTTTCATATTAATCCTGTGTTATAAGTTTTTAAGGGTTTACTGTAAAAACGCAGTGGTGATACTGTTCTTCAAGTGTTTTTTTCTCCTGACTGAGGGGTTGTTGCTTAATATAACCTTGTGAAATTCTGCTGCAGAAGTGTTGCAAGGTTGTAAAACAAATTTGTAGGAGAAGTGCTCTCACGTGCAAGAGATTCGTTGATGAAAATAAAAATTGTTTTGAACATCCTGTTTTGCCCCCACCAAGCCGATGCACAAAGTAACGTGGTGAAAGTTTGCAAGGGGCATGGTCTTGTTTAACTGGAGGGGACATCATGACTGATGGCAGTTGTGTTGATCTCAAACAAGGAATACCCGACTTGAGCCGTTTTAATTACCGCATGTTCAGACACACTCAGACCTGTCGCATAATGCCTGACTTAATTAGACACTCCATTGCATCGTTGATTGGGTTTTCTTTTCATATCCCGGGTTCTAATTGCGCACCGCAATTGGCAGGTCTCGCTCTTTCCGTGCACTCTCCAGCCCTGTAATGAGATTCGTTGCCTTTCTCCGAGGAGGGCACTTCACCACGCGCCATGCCGACACCCTTAGTTCCTCATTCCAAGAGCAGATTGAATTCCATTGTCTACCTGCTCTCCGTGGGAATCTAGCCGCTCTCCCCGCGAGGTCATTCCCATCGTGACTCGATTACAAAACTAGGGGCTCGCTCATAATGATTTTTTTTTTTATTTTTTTTTACAATCGTTATAATGGTAAATGCATACGGATTAAGAGCATCAAAACTATGGAGATAAAACGTACAAATTTGTTGTTGATTCGGTGTGCATTAATTAACAGATTAGTAGTCCTTGTAATGGCTAGTTTCACTCTGACAGACGAGACAAACAATGGATTATATCAACTAAAAGTTGACATCATGTTTACTGCAGTGGAAAATGATGTGCGACTGATGTTTTAAGTGATAGCCCTTCAGCAGAGCAAAGGAGGTCTCACAAAGGGTCAGAACCTAACGGCCAGCCACACCTCATTTCATATTATTTCCCACAGTGCGAAATAATACTCTTATCAACCTTTAGTTGATAAAATCCAGACATTATGTTAATTATAAAATAATTGTTTTTTTTTTTCTTTGGGCCTTCTCATAAAAACATAGCGAAGACCTTGTGTGTGTGTTTTGCAAAAATGCAGTGACCCTACGTATACATGTTCTTTAACGACCCTAACCCCTAGTTCCTCTTTTGTTAATTATCAAAGAGCTGTTAAAAAAAAATAATAATCAGTTGGTGACTGTCCATGGCTACCTTAATCCTGGTAGCAACCACACATGGTGCTTGTGGATGAATGTGCTTGAATTCCAGAGAGCGCATTGTGACATTTTGTAAAATTCATGCCATTTAGTATTGATGCCTTTATTTGGCAAAAGGTTATTCAATGCATTAATAATGACCTTCTAAAAAATTTTTGGTAAATCACCAGTTAATCAAATTTCCATTGGAGGTTCAATCATGATGCTGAACCACAATGCACCTCATTGATCATTTATTTCAAGAAATATAAGCCGTTTTTCTCTCGATGAAACTTGTATGCCCAATATATCACAGGTAACATTATGCAGACAATGGGCTTTTGGTTTTCTCCTGAAATGCTTGTATAGCTTCTCTGCTAGTATACGGCTGTCAGTCATGGTATTTCCACTGCAAGTGTCTGGCCTAACAGATTTGAGCACGTGTGAACACTTGAGCTTAAATGAGTTCATTTTGTCCAACATTTGAGGTTCTCAAAAACTACAACATACTGCTGGTATATTCTGAACAGTACTGTGACAAAGAAACACTATCCCTGAGAAATGTTTCACTTTCTTGGATAAAGGTGAGGCTCGTGGAAGAGGTATAACACAGAACAAAACAAAATATCTGCTTGGACACTGGAAAGTGAGGAAACATGAAGAGAAGGGTAGTGGGACGCAACAGAGGAACACTTGGAGGATGAAAGGGCAAGGAGAAGAACATGAGGAGAGGGGAGGAAGACACAGGTGGTGAACAAGCTGGAAATTTGCTCAACTACAAAAGGTAAGGGACTGATAGAACAGAAAAGGAAATCTGGGGAAAGGTGCAAGGCAGGGGTTCCGGCCCAAAATGGAGAGCGGTGCTGTATCGAGCTGTGGATCAAGGGCCTGTAGGTTGTTGGAAGTTTGTATTTACCGACGAAAAACTTGGTATTACAGAGGATGCCCAGTCAGCGACCGACTTTGCAGGCCAACTCTGAGGTGTGGTTTGTCTATGAGAGATTGTTTCTGGTGGTATGGCCCAAATGTTTGAGAGACTGAATTTCTTTGAGAGGCTCGTCAAGGAAGTAAATGGGAGAATTGATTAGATGGTCCTTTCGTGGAGACAGAGTGAGAGTGTGAGATTTGCCAGAGTTTTTTGTCTTTATAGGAGTGAGACTCATGGAAGAGCATGGTAGACCTGACAGTGGGACAAATGCCAATGGAATAAAGAAAGAGGAAAGGAAGAGAGGAAGGTTGAAAGACATTCCCAGTGTTAGACTGGCTCCTCGTTATATCGAGGTCTGCAGCAAGGGAAGAGGTTGCTGGCTGCTGCTTGCTTATCTGAACAATGAGGGGTATTACAATAGCGTATGGAGTTGGTGAAAATACAGATGGTTTTTGCAGAGAATCAGAAAGATTGCTGATGATGTTATCAGCGAAAAGGCCTGTGTAAAGGAGTCGGAGAGAGGGGTTCATGAAGATCTCAGAAAGGTCTGTGGAAAGGGTATCGTGTTTATTGTGGGCGATTTAAATTTTCCAGGGATAGATTGGGTTCAGGAATAGGAAAAGAATAGAACTCAGGAGGATTTCCTACCACTATTTCAGGATTGCTTTTTAAGCCAGTTTGTAGAATGCCCAAGACGAGGGAGAGGGGTGTGGTGTTAGATGTTTTTAAAGCAATGATCACATTATGGTTGAAGAAGTTAAGGGAGAAGAAATTTGGGGACAAGCAATTCTGAACATGGTGCTTGTGGATGAATGGGTTTGAATTCCAGAGAGCGCATAATGACATTTTGTAAAATTGATGCCATTCCACTTTGTCACCTCACTTTTTGCTCTGCAAAACTTGTAGTTGAGAGGCTGGGTTGTTGTTGAGATGTGGAGTTCACGATAGTAAGATAAGGCTGTTTAGATTTCAGGAAGGCAACCTTTGAAGGTATTGTTACGGGCCGGGGTGAGAGGCTCATCACAAGGGGAAATGCTCGGGTTCCTCCCGAACACCTGGTCCTGAGGCCACCAGTCACGGATAACTCTGCGGCCCGGTGGGTTGATCAACAACCACAAACGCCGATTGGACTGCCGATCCTGGCAGGGTTTCACTACTTCGCTTGGGTACCTTACCTTATCACGGCCGTAGCATACAAGCTTCATGCCCTCATCGCCCACCCAGATTACTGCCGAGCAATACAGTGGGTGTGCGCTGGCTAACCAGTGCAAATCACATGGGGGCACTTTCCCGCTAACCTCCCAGCTAACACTAAACTTCCCTAACACTAAAATAAACGAAACTATATGGCTAACACTAAACATAAACTTCCCGGCAAACACTAACGTGCGGACGACAGCTGACCAATGGAGGAAAAGACACAGATGAACTGGCTAGAAATGTCTCAAACCTTTACGAGTAAATTTATTTAATCAACACACTCACATAAATAAAAGGACATATTTATTCACAATCTAACAGAGCACATTAATTCACCATCACATCAAGCACAATGATGGATATTTACAATAAAAGCAATGGAAGCACATTCAAATGACACACGATGAAAGTAATTACCTCAACACTTATGAAGCCCACTGAGGACAATCTTATCTATCGCTACACATAGTGCATAACGAGTCATCAATTATCTGGGAAAGATATGGCGAGGGTTTGAGAACATGGAGAAAAGAGTAGAGTTTGGTACGACTCCGGCTCACCCAAAACAGACAGTGCAGGCCTGCATTGGTCCCAATGTGAATGGGAGGGGGGATGGAGTGTATGGAAGGAGGTACTCAGGGTAAGCGTATGTCAGTGGTATGTCAGTTTGATGTGCACAGATGGTTGGGAACCACCAAGTTCATGGGTTGGTATAGAGAATACAAACAGACGATCAGCGCTCCAAAGAACCCATTAGCGCCTTGTTCAGAGATGCGTGAAGGCAATTAACCTCCTGCTTCAGCAGAGTCGAGTAAGCATGCACTCTCCAGCTCAGATAAAGCCATACAGGCAGCAAACAATACACTCTGGTAATGCTCTGCTCTTGGACCCCTCAATGGTGCTGTCTATGTGCCCCTCGGTGGCAGCTCGCTCTCCCCACATGTCTTCCTGGCGGTTCCCCTTGGCGGCTTTGCACTCGCTGGCACGCACATGCCTTTTATCTGGTCCAGCACGGGCATGACTTAGAGCCCCTCCCGTGGCATCTCCTCATTGGTCCCAGTGTGTTGAAGGTTCGAGTACTTCCACACCATTCCACAGACGATGGGCCACCCTTGGTCCTTCCACTGTTTGTCCTTCTGCTGTCTGGATCCCAGCCTTGGTTCCTTCCATTGTCTGTTCTGAAAAGAATCGATGCTTATTGTGGTGGTGACAGTTCCATTAATGCAAAGTGTAACGTGTTTTTATTTGAAAATGAAAGGTTTTTAGGTGGTGTAAATAAAAAGAATCGAACCCCTTCTGTCCTTCAATTATGTTTTTCTCCAACCGTTATTCGTGTGGGTTTTTCAGGATTATTTTCGTCGGGACCTATTTATGATCATGACTTGATGGTGACGAAATGAAGGTTTTCGATGGAACATGGGAGTCAAATGACGAAGGAGATGAAAGTACGAGCAGGTGATGTTAAATTAAGATTGGTGAAAGGGTGAAGCGTTACTAAGGCCTAAGTCACATTTGCTCTACGGCTAGGATACGGCGGCCGTACCCCCCCCCCCCCGAATTGACAGAAACTTGCGGCGACCGCAGAGTTTCTGAGGTGGCCTCAGGGTGGCCCTACGCTGTATGGCTATCTTTTACAGGCCGTAGGGGTCGCCGTGGAATTATAGCGCGGAGTTATAACTTTTTTCATTTCTACGTTGGCCGTAGCAATTCGACAAGCCATAGCCGTAGCTGTGACGTAGATGTGTTCCACGTCGACCGTATGTAGGGCGTACGGTGGGCTTGCGTTATTCGTGCGGCTGCCGTAGGCTCTTATCAATGAAAAATGAATTTTGCCAACCCCCCAAAAATTATGGCGGCCGCACTATTTCCACGGTCGCCGTACGGTGGCCTTGCAGTCTGTGTGACTACCTGCGGGCAACGCAGGGTCGACGCACGGTTCCCCTATGCCCGCCGTGCATCCTACGTAGGCCTCCGTGGCAGTCTGCGTCCACCGTGCGTCCACCGTGTGCTACCGCTAGAGATCGGAGTATAGGTGTTTGCCACCAGTGTTGGGCACAAAAGCAATAATCCGATAACAGATAATTATCAAAGTTTACTTTTTTATCGGACTATTATCGGAAGTTAACTACCATTTATCGTTATCGGACCAGTTAACTTCCGATAACTCGATTTTTTAGTCCGATAATGTCCGTTATTTTTTGTCCGCTAACATTTTTATCATTTCCGGGTTGCATTTCGCCGTTTCCGGGTCGCATGTTCTTGGTGTGTTTGTCAGGTCGTGCGTTGTGTCCTTGACCCATCCCGTGAACCTCGCAATGCATGTTGGACTCCGTCCGGTTAAACGTGCTGTGTGTGCTGTGTGTCGCCTTGTGGGCACCTTGAGGCTACCTCGCGTCTGCCTTGAAAATTCAATGGCCGCCGCAGGGACGCCCTAAGCTCACCGTGCGACATCAAATGAAAGACCATACGGCACCCCCACGTTTTCGGTCTCCACAATTTCTAAATACGCCGTGCGGCTCCCCGAAAAAAAGAAACATATGTGACTGCTACATTGTGTGACCGTAGAAATACTGCGGCCGCCCTATAATTGCTCGTGGCCGCCGAGCCAAATGTAACTTAGGCCGAAGGGAAGCATGAAATGTGGAGATGAAGAACGGCAGGGAACGGGATACTGGATGATTACCGTGTAGATTTCCCGATAGATTACTGGATAGATAGATAAGAAGGGAAAGTCCAAGCTAAACCCACAAAACTTATATATCCCTCAAATCTCGAAACACAGGGAGGGACATCTAATCTACAAATCTAATGAATGACATATAATAGTTCACTCTGGGAACCTACGTGTCTCTTGTGTGCTTGAGGGTGTATTTGCAAAACCACAGCAGTATGATAAGATAATTAGGTGCCCAATATTGGGAGAAACTAGCATGTGGGCAGTTGCCATCTGAAAAATTGGCAAACTTCAAGGAGAAATTGTGTCAGATGCAGAGTAGGTATATATTCATTGAGTTGTAAAGGTAAAAGCAGAAAGTGACCAGGGTAGATGAGTAAGGAGGTAAACAGTGTTATTAAAGATAAGCATAAGGCTTTCATTAAGCACAAAATAACAAGACTAGAGTCTGACTCACATGAGTAAACAGAGACGAGTTAAGAAAATAACTCGACAAACCAAAAGATAATATGAAAAGGATATGGCCAAAAATATTAACCTTAACAGCAAGAACTTCGTTCAGCATGTAACACTGTTAGTGGTGAAGAAAAGGTTAAGACAAGTGTGGATGCCTTGAGGAATAGTACAGGATAATTCATGGATAATTGTGAGATATCCAAATGTCAAGGAAAATGTCTCCAAGGAATTGGCAGGGAAATGAAGAAAATTCCAGCCAGCCGTTATCACCAGCAAGAAACGAAAATGGCCAAACATACCCATCAAGAAACTGGTAAAAGCTGAAGGGTTCTGCATGCTCGCAGAACTGCAATGCTGTAACGAATAGACTTCTTAAGTTTTATTTTTTTTTCTGAAATGTCAAAGGTCGTATGAGAGCTAACACACAGAATGCACAACAAGAGGAACAGAAGACAAGAGGGGCGGAAGAGGGAAGGAAAAAAAAAAACAGTGAGCAACAGAGACATCATGAGATCTGTGGAAGGGAGAGGGATGGGGTGGGTTACACAGGGAAAATAAGATGGACTTTCAGGAAGGAAAGCAAAGAATTTGAAGGAGGTGGGTTTGTTGTGGATTAGCAGGGGTAGAAAAGATTGTGGTTTTGGATGGGGGAAGATAAGAGATAGTGGTGAACAGCTGTTTTGAAGACTTGGAGGAAAGAGTGGGATTGAAGAGAGTATGGAAGTTTGTTCCAAAGGCTGGAAAAAAGAGGAATGAAAGAGTGAAGGTAAGCAGTGATTTGTGATTTTGGTAGTTTTACCAGAAGGGGGTTGTTGGCGGATCTTGAGCGCCCTGCGGTCATATGGGGGAGGGAGGGGTGGGGTGGAAACATGAGACGTATCTCGCAGACAGAGCAAGGGGGGGGCGAGTTCAGAGAGGAGATGGCAGAAGACAGAAAGACCACTGACCTGACTGTAGTGAGAGAGTGAGAGACCCAAAGACTCAATCTCATCGTGGGAGATACCAATGATCCTAAATGCCTTGGTTTCCACAGCGTGAAGCCGACAAGAATGAGAGGCAGGAGCACCAGCTCAGAGGAGAGAGAGCAGTAGATGTCCACCGTCAGGCTATGGACAAAAGCTTTGTCGATGGTCAGGAGCTCAGGTGTGCCAAGGAAGGACTTTGCACAATGGAAGATGCCCAGTCGGTGACTGGCTTTGGAAGCCAGCTTGGAAATGTGGGAGAGATATGGGAGATGGCTCTGATTTCCTGTCTGGCATTGAGAACCTCCATTCATTGTTGGGAGAGCAGAAGCAGCATATCCAGGGTAGAGTGACCTGGTCTGAATCCAAAGTGGTGATCGGAAATCAAGCCATTGAAGAAGAGGAAGGACTTAATGTCTGAATCGATGATGGATTCCATAACCTTGCTGATGGTTGGGAGAAGGCTGAGTCATCTCTAGTTGCAGGGACCTGTTTTTGCACCTTTGTTATGCAGAGCGGTAATGTTTGCTGATTTCCAAGCAGATGGCAGATGACCTTGAGCAAATGAGAGGGTGAGTAAAACAGAGAGAGGGTGAGCAAGAGCAGCAGAGCAGGTTTTTCAGACACATGGGTTGCTGCCATCTGGACCAATTGCAGAATCTGAGTCGAGGTTTGACAGGAAGCTCTCCACCTTGTCAGGAGAAAAGGACAAAGATTCCAGGAACAACTGAGTGTGACTGGATAAGGTGGGTACAGAAAGCGATGGGTTTTTGGACATAAGATTTATAAGCAAACACGGAGTTTCGGCATTCAGCCTTTTCACATGCAACACCAGCTATGCAGCCATTTGAGGTAATGGAGGGCATGGAGGGGGAACATACACCAGAAACAGACTTAACAAGTGGTGCCAGGCACAACAAATCCCGCCCATTTATTGACGAAGTTTTGAGCGAAAAACGATTTTCACCTTTTCGTGACCTGACCTTGACCTTTGACCTAATTGGACCCAAAAGTTAATGGGGTCGTCCGAGGTTTATAACCCACCTGTGGATACAATTTGACAGTGTTTGAGCCAGCCGTTTTCCCATAAAGTTGTATTTTCGTAACCATGTTTTAGTTTTAATGGAAAATTTGTAATTTTGACCGATGACCATGACCCTCAAAACTTCGGACCCTACCGATCTTCACAAATATGCATTTTTCACTATAGTAATGGGTAGGATTATAAGTGCCAAATAGAATAAGGTTCACTATAAGCTTAGTTTGAAGTAAATCGGATCATTTTTGACGAAGTTATGAGCGAAAAACGATTTTGATCTTTTCGTGACCTTGACCTTGACCTTTGATCCAATTGGACCCAAAAGTTAATGGGTTCGTCCAAGGTTCTTTGCCCACCTGTGGATTAAATTTGATACTGTTTGCTAAAGCCGTTTCGGCGTAAAGTTGCTAACAGACAGACAGACAGACAGACAAACAAACAGACAAACAAACCGGACGATTACAATATCCTGCTCCCTCCCTCTGGGGGGCGGGATAACTAGATGCCACCAGGATTTGGAGGAAGGAGACAGGCTTGAGAGTTCAGACTTGAGATTCGAAATATGTTGTTTTCTGGCTCTGCTGAGGGTAGACACACACTTGTTTTGTGGAAGGAAGGAACTGAGATTGCCTTCATTTGGATTCGTCTTCCATGAGGTGTCGGCAAGATGTTTCAGAACAACTGCTTCACCACAAGCTTTAGTGAACCATGGGTGGGAGGAAGGGGAGGACAACTGAAGATGACATGGGATAAATCTGTGTTTGAGACAGAGCAAGTTTCTTTGAAAGAATTCCCAGGACAAGTTGATGTCGGAGAAAGTTGAGATGGGAGACCAGTCTCGAAATTTGATGGCTGCTTGAAGTCCCTGCCAGTCATTTTGAGTGAAATGCCAAACTTGATGGCACTGAGGTAGTTCTTTAATAACAGCCAGAGAGATATCTGCTTCAACAAGCATGTGGTCAGATGAACCGATTGAAGCGAAGGAAGAACAGCATATATTTTCAGGGAAATTGGTCAAAATCAGATCGAGAAGAGATGGAGTACGGTTGGTTGAGATCCGGGTCGGGAAGTTGACAGATTGTGTCAGTCCCAGTGAGTCACAGAAGTCTTTTGCTGAAGTGCCATGGCAGGTGAGAGAGGTACCCACACCCAGCCAACTGGCATGATAACAATTGAAGTCACCACAAAGGAGGAAGAGAGAGTTCTAAAGGGAGGATAGAAGTTGGTCCATGTTTTTGGATCGTGAGATGTAAATGGAGTCATCACTGTTTGATGGACAGTACAACACAAAAAACATAAGGTGGGGGTGGAAGGGAAGCCATGGCCAGAGGTATTCCTGGGAGTGTGGTGGAGTGAAGGCAGTGCATACAGAGTGAGAAACAGTGTCTTTGATGAAGAAAGCAACTCCGCTGCAGGATGAGGCTCAGGTCTCTCATACCGGAGGAGGGAGTAACCAGTGAGAGATACTCGGGAGTCAGAGATGTCTTGAAGGGGGAAAGTTTATGTTAAGCGTTGAGGTCCACACTGTTGAAGAAGTGGGAGGGGAGAAGTATTTGGGTACAGAGGAGGGGAGGTGGGGGAGGGTAGGATGAGGAAGGAAAGGGGGAGGGGGGTAAGGAGAGTTGTTGAAAAAGTGTGGGGGGTTGGAGAAGAGCTAGGGGAGAGGGTCGGATGAGGAGGAGAAAAGGCTCATTGATGATGTGTTGAGGTACAGTGGGGAGTAATAAGAGAGGGGGCAGAGGGCAGTTGAAGATTGGAAGAGGTGGAACGATGAGATCTAAGAGAGAGGGTGGGGGAAGGGGGCAGCTTTGTGGATATGAGGGGGGCAACTTTGAGAAGGGGGAGTGAGGGGGAGGTTGGAGGGAGAAGGGTGAGAAGGGACAGTTGAGGGAGAATAGTGTGAGGGGAGTTTTTGAGAAAAATGAGAGGGAAGCTTGGAGTGGGAAAGAGTGTGAAGGTTGCTTTGAGAGGGAGGGGAGATGATGAGAACAGACACAGCCAAGGTGCAGGAGGGTGATGGGAGAGGTGGGGAGAGTGGAAGCATGAGACTTGGTAGTGGTACAGTGAAGAAGGTAGTGGGCAGGGGGAGGGACAAGATTTGAGGGATTGAGAAGAGGAGGAGGTGTGCTGAGAGGAAGGAAGGAGCATGTTTGTGGTGATAAGTGTACTGATTGAGATAGTGAAATATCTGTTTGCTTAGAATGGAGCCCACGGATGTTAGAACACCACACACTTTGGGACAACAGAGGAGAATCTGATACTGAAGCAGAAGACAGTGAAGAGGTGCCAAGAGTGGAGGTAGGATGAGGGGCAAGATGGGAGGAGTAAGGAGAGGGGCTAACAGGTGAGGCGTTAGGAGGAGGTAGAATTAAGAAGGTGGAGTGAATTGGTACTGAAGTTGGGAAAAAAAGGACGATTGATGGAACACAAATACGCATTGCAAACTGGGATTTTTTTTAGCTTTTTAAGTCAGAGATGCGATTAAAGACACTACGTGAGGGATGCAAGAAAAGAGAATGAAGAGAATTGAGAAAAGAAACATTGTAACAGTGGGACGTTTTTGACACGGGATTAAGGAAAGGTCAAATTTAAAACGGTCTGAAGAAGAAGAAGAAGAAGAAGAAGAAGAAGAAGAAGAAGAAGAAGAAGAAGAAGAAGAAGAAGAAGAAGAAGAGTAGTGAATTATGATCCAATACTGAGAACCACGCGTGTGAAAGAGGAAGTTGTAACATTTTAAGAGACCGTTTTTATTTTTATTTTTTAGAGACCAATAAAGATTATGTAAGATGAGGTAAAGGAAAGGTTGAAGAGAAATTGTGAAGGTGTTTGGTGAATTTGGATCAGCAAACAGAAGGAAGCTGGTTGGGATGAAGAAAGTACAGAAAGAAGAAGAGGGGGAGAGAAACACGTGGTTACGGGAGGTGTAAGGTGAGAAGTTAAAAGAATAAAGAATTTTTTTTAAGGTTAGGTAAGATTAGGTAAAGGAAAGGTTGAAGAAAAAAATTGTGAGGGTGTCTGGTGAATGTGGGTCGGCAAAAGAAGGAGATGGTCGATCGGCAGAAGAAGGAGGAAGAAGAGTCGGTCCAGGAAGTCACGTGGTTATGTGGGTGTATAATGTGAGTGAAAAGGGTTTTCTTGTTTTTTTTTTAAATATCTTTTAAGACATGAAACAGAGGGTATAGTTGAGAGGGATCGAAGGAGGGCAGAGGAAAAAGTAGGGATAAAAACGGATGGTAATATGGAGAAAATACAATCTACATGATCACGCCCACAAACAGGAAGAAGGTTAGGCCTCAAGGAAACCCGAGATGAAAATTGGACGAAAACTCAACAATTAGCACAAGTTTTAACAAAAGACTGAAGTAGAAACACGCAGTAAACACAGAGATAACAAAATGACAGTAAAAACATGACAAAATTGACCGGAAAAACTTATCTTTGAGAAAGTTGGCAGAGATCCTGAAGAGGAACCACCACCATCGCTCAAGAACCAGAACCGGAAGTGAATTGTGTCTCCATCTCTATGGTTTCAGTGAGAGACTGGATCCACTCATTATCATCCTCAGGTGGATTAAGCAACAGGCAAATGTGCTTGAAAGTATCACTGACCTGATCATTGGTTGGCCATAAACCTTTGAAGCTTGAAGTACTGGCCTTATGATGCAGAAGAAGATGTAAATTAAAGGTTTCACCTTGGCTTGGATAGACTGTGTGGACTCTGCCAATTGGTTGTCGCCTAGTACCTGCAGGTCACACAAGTCACTACCCACTTTGGGGCCACCCCCAAATTGGTCTTGTCCCAGGGCGAACTCAACCCCACTCAAGACCAGGGGTGAGTTGTTTTTTTTTTTAACCCGGGGCAAAACACTCGCCCTGGGGCCAAATGTATTGTGTGACCAAAAGGAAAGTAGAGTTCATCCCGGGTCATTGAGAGCATTCGTAGTGAGTCATCAGTAATTAATGTAACATGATTGGGGTGCAGAGGTCAATATGAAAGCAGACCTCTGTGGTTTTTAATTCTGCATTGTTCCTTTTTCACTTTTGGATGAATGACTTTGTCTGGCTTCTGCATGCAAAATTTTTTGCATGCTTTTGTATTTGTGATTGCCTGCTTTGGCATGCTTTGCTTCCCATGCGGTCAGCCCATCAAATGCATGCATACACACAGTGATCTCTCACACAGGGTTGAAATTTTAAAGTGTAAAATATTCTTGCTCAACCCCGGGGCGAGGACACCTTGGGGCGAATAGAACCTATTGTTACGAATTTGGGAATTCGATCGCACACAACATTCAGGTTCATTTAGTCAGTTATGTCGATAAGTGCTTGTTCCCGAGGTAGTTCACCTTCCATTGTGTAATGGGCAGAAATCGATTAAGTGTGCTGCGATTCAATCTAATAGTTAGGGAGCAATCGCAAAACAATGGAGACGCCCCTCCCCCTCTTCTGCGAAGAGGAAGAAGAGCCTTTCCGTCCTGAATCACGGGACGTAAACAACTCCCTCCCATCCACGGTTGTGCGGGCACGGGGGGACGAGTCACGCCGGGAGCGGGGGAAGGGCGGAGGAGAATAAGGAAGAGATCCTGAGTTGGTTCGGTTGAGGCTTTTCGTGGAGCTTCGGCTTCTGCTTGGCTCGGGTTAGGGTTGAGGCTTTTAGTAAGCTTTTTGCTTCAGCTTTGTTTTTTGCAGGCCTTTGGGTTCTGCTTGGCGAGGGTTGAGACTTTTGGTTCAGTGAGCTTTGGTTCTGCTTGGTGAGGTGGAGGCTTTTTGGAGAGCTTTTTGCTTCGGCTTGGCTTTTCAGCAGACCTTTGGGTTCTGCTTCAGCAGACCTTCGGGCTCTGCTTGGCTCGGTTTGCTTTTTGGGCTCTGGCTTGGTTTGTCGAAGAGAGAGGCTTTGTTCATCAGAAGAGAGTTGAGCTGGTTGCTCGGCTGGCTCTTCTTGGTTCATGGAGCTCTTTGTTCTCCGCTTGGTTCCCGGCTTGGTGTGACTCATCGGCCTCATCTTGGAGGTGGTTCTTCGAGATAGCAACGCATCAACGGGAACGATCGGCGCCTCGTCTCACCAGTACGTGTTCAGAAGCGCGAGAGGATTCGCTGGAGCTCGGGAAGGATCGCGGCTCATGGCGATTGGATCCAGCTCGCTCTCGCTGGAGCCCGAGTCCGAACAGCTTGAAGACCACACGAGGTGGAGAGGTTCGAGATAGGTTCTGGGTTTCAGCTCATCTGTCCTCCCAGCTGGAGTCTGTTATTAAAGGCATCAGCCACCATTTATTGGGTGTGAGTGTGTGCGTACGTGTGTCCGTGGGCCCGTCGAATAAGTAGGAAACTGTTAAGTGCCTGTGTTGTATTAGCTTCACATTGGAATAGAACTCGGCTGAAGTATTTTTGCTCGTGTCTTTTTCCCCATCCCCCCATTCATTGCATTGCCTGTGTTCAACTAAATGTCCCAATGGTTAAATGTCACCTGCTCGTTGCGTCCCTTCCTCTCATTGACTGCCATGGAGCGTTCGGAATGTTAGCTGGCTGTTTATAAGTCGATTAAACGAACATCTGGTCCGATGGGACTTGGCAATATATAACCGCTCGGCAATCGCATACGGAACGAGCTGCTTTCGTGGCTCGTTTTCGTGCAGGTCCCGTTGAGGTGTAGATCCCTGGCATTTCTGTCCACGCGAATAATTAGGTATATCGATAATTTGGCGATTGACCCTGTAGCGCGTGGACAGAAGAGTTGGCTGATCTATGGTGTGTTAAAAACACCTGTAGCTCGGTTTCGGCATTGATCCGGAAGCTACGACTGGATTGCTTGTTCGGTGGGCGCGTGCGGCCGCAATTGTCTGAGGCGGTCATCCGCACGCCGAACGGGCGAGAATCTGCAACACTATTTATCGCTGAACAATTACAAAAAATGATGCAGCGGTGAAGGAATCTTTTGCGGCCCCGGGGCCACCGCAGGGCAAGTTTACTCTGGCGTTCGATGCTATCGTGTAAAGATGTCTTTCATCACGTCTTTCGTCACTCATACGTGGCTTTTTATTTACATACACTAGTAGAGTACCCACCCTCTGGGTAGGTCGAGATTGTTCATTACTTGCTGGGGAAAGTGTAATCTGTGTTTTACAAGAAGACGAGAGATGCTTGTGTAGTGTGTGCCGAAAAGGTTCCAGATGGTCCAAAGGGTACATCCCAATAGTAGTGAGGGTCTCAGGGGTTGAAGGGGTCTAATCTCTGAAGCATGTAAAAAGGGTCTAAAAAGGTCAAAGTGGTCGCAAGCTCGAATTGGTCAAGGGTCCAAACTGTCTAACATGTCTGAAAGGTGTAAGGAGTCTAAATGGTGTTAAGGTCTCAGGGGTCTAAAGGGAATCAAGGGACTTAAATTATGTAAAGGTCTAAATGGTCTGTGGGGTCAAAAGGTTCGAGGAGTCTAAAGGGTATAAAGGGTCGAAACTCTAAAGGATGAAGGGGTCTAAAGGCGTCCAAAGTGTTGAAAGGGATTTAAGGTCCTTGTGGGTCTTAATGGGTCTTGTGGGTCTTTATGGTGTCAGGGGTTATGTACGGTTGAGTTGACTACTGTTGAGTAGTACTGTTGTACTGTTGAGTAGTTGTGGTTTGGGGCAGTTGAATTGAAGAAGAAAGGGGGGAGGAAATGATAGAGTTGGCTTGGGGGAGGGACGGCAGATAGGGGACATAGTTGGGATTGAGGGGTTTGAGGCTTTTGAGGGTGTGGGGTGGGGTAGAGAAGTTGAGGACATTGGGTTTGGAAGGGGTTTGAGGATTTGAAGAAAGGGTGAGGGATCCTCCAAGTCTTTTGGGTCCTCGTGGTCTCTTGGGTCTTTGCGGTCTTTTGGGTCTTTGGGATCTTTTGGGTCATATGGAGTATTTTCTGTCTTTGGGATGTTTAAGGTCTTCGGGGTATTTTTGTCTTTGGAGTCCATTGAGTTTTTGGGGTCTTTTCAGTCTTTTGGGTCTTCAGGGTCTTTTTTGGTCCTTGGGGTCTTTAAGGTATTTTGGGACCTCTGGGGTCATTTCGGTCCTCAGGGTCGTTTGGGTCTTTTGGCTCCTCAGGGAGTGAGGGGGGGGCGGTCTTTTGGGTCCTCTGGGCACTTTAGGTTAAATATTTCAGGTGACAATTGTAGGTGATGCCACGTCAGCTCTCCAACCAAAAGGTGAAGAGCGGAGATATATATATATATATATATATATATATATATATATATATATATATATATATATATATATATATATATATATATATATATATATATATATATATATATATATATATATATATATATATAGATACAGGGTGTCCCAAAAAAATATACAACTTTTCATCTGCAAAGAGGATGGTCATAACATATATATTTTTAAAGATATATGGCTGGATAGAAAGCTGAAAGGTTGATATTTATTGTACCAATGTCAAAATTGCCACCAAAATTTAAATTTTGGGATAGAATCATCGTTTTCTTTTAGACCACATGTTCGACGTAGGCTCCACATTGTCCGATCACTGCCTGCAAATGCGTTTTCATGTTCTCCATCACTTTGGGAAACGTTTCCTGAGGAATGTTCTGGATTTCTCGGTGGATGTTTTCCTTCAGCTGATTTAGAGTCTGATGCCTCGGGTTTCCATAGATCCTGTCCTTGAGATACCCCCACAAGAAGAAGTCTGGAGGAGTAAGGTCAGGGGAATACGGTGGCCACTCAACGTCTTCGTAGAGGGAGATAAAGCGGCCCTCAAAATGTTGGTTGAGAAAACGCCTTGTTTCCCTGGCTGTATGGGGCGGTGGCACATCCTGCTGGAACCACTGGGTTCTCATCTGGATCAGGTTGTTTCTCCTACGGGCCTGAGTATGTAGTTCAGGCAGATCGAATTCCTGAATCATTTCGCGATAGTTCCTCTGGTTTACTGTGCAAGTGCGTCCCTGGTCATCTTCAAAGAAGTATGGACCAATTATCCCATACCAACCAACCGCCACCCACATGGTGACTTTGAGAACAGATCGAGGCACCAGTTCAGTTGATGCATTACCAGGATTTCCAGTTCCCCAGTACCGAAAGTTTTGCTTGTTTACCTCCCCGGACAAGTGAGCATGGCATTCGTCCGTCATGTGAAGTTTTTTGAGGAAGTCTGCATCTTCCTCCAACTTTCCTGAGAGCCAATTTGCAAAGTCTAGTCGTTTGCGTTTCTGTTGATTAGTAAGCACCGTTTCCGTTTGAATTTTGTATGGAAAGGCATGAATGTCTTGGCGAAGGATCGTCTGAACGGTGCTCTTATGAATGTTTGTCTCGGCAGAAAGTCGTCGAATCGATTTTTTTGGACTCTGAACGACCGCCTGTCTCACCATTTCCACATTTTCTTCACTACGAGCTGTCCTCTTCCGACAACTGTGACCCTTGTGAAGGTTACAGATGGTTCCCACATTGGTGAACTGTGCGATGGTGCACTTTATTGTCCGAAAGTTTGGTGCATGGCGCAAGTGGATACCGAAATGTCTCGAGTGAAGACGTTGCACCTGTATGACACTTTTCGTCTGGTGCCAAAGTTCAACAATTTTCGTCTGTTGTTGTACGGTCAGTCTTGGCATTTTTCTGGCGCTTGCTTGGTATCAAAATAAACTTCAGGGTCTCTGCAACAAGAAATGAAGCATTAGTGACAAGATTACTGCTTTTTTGAGGATCAAACGAAGCATTTTAAAAGTTGTATATTTTTTAGGACACCATATATATATGTATATGTATATATATATATATATATATATATATATATATATATATATATATATATATATATATATATATATATATATATATATATATATATATATATATATATATATATACACACATACATACATACATGATCACATACACTTGCTCCATTATATATCAGTAACCTCATTGTGGGCAGTCATTTTCAGGTCTACTTTTCTGCTTTTACTGTTATGTTTATTTCATTCAGTTTATCTTTAATTTATAATGCCTTACCAGATATATAATTAAAATGTCATCTGCAAATCTAAAGTGATTTAACTTTATTCGTTGATACTGTATTTATCCCTTTTTCTTCCCAATCCAATTTCTAAAGACCTCAAGCGTTTGCTTTGAGGAGTTATGAAAATCCAGTGTAGTGTCTCCCTTGGCCTTGGATTTTTAATGCTTGATTGAAATTACATTTATTTCTGTTGAGTGAAATGCTTTTTCATAATCTCCAAATACGAGACATAGCGAGAGCAGGTATTGTCTTGATTTTTTTTTTCATTAGTTTAATTTTATGC
>NC_140962.1:78813752-78841252 GCF_056783735.1 Eptatretus burgeri | reverse complement strand
TACATTTTATATCAATCTATTGCATATTTCCTTCACCATTGATTTGTGATTGATGTCTAAGAATGAAGGATTTAGAAATTATACATTAAATCTTCATCCAGGAATTCTCAAGTCAAATTTTTCTCAGCAAAAACTGTACAAAACGAACATAGAGGTCTATGTGTCGGACAACATGTATGAGCAGACTTTATTTCTCAATAAAAAATATTGCACCACTTTCAGAATCTACATCCACCCAAGTGATCGTCTACCCCCATAGACCTAACACCTGACAGCAATGAAAAAATTCTGGAAAAGTATCCAAGACCACCAGAAATCGGGTCTGGCCCTTGGCTTATCTTGTCACCTTTCTGTTTTCTTTCCTCATCTTTTGTTGTTTTACAATACCTTTTTTACACATTTTGTATTGAGCTGTCATATTTCCTTTTTATCCTCTTCTCAATTTACATCATTCAGTGTACTCGACTTTGTTGCTGTAGTTCATAGTTGTCCTCTATTCTCTTTGTCCTCTTTTCTTTGTTGTTTTTCTTCAAATGATAGATGAACCTGTACATTATTTCCCTTCTCTTTTTTGCATGTTTTTTGGTTTCTTGTGAAAGTTTGTCCCTCCCTTTTTTTAAAGTGTCCTGTGATTTTTTTTGTGCTGTTGTGTCTATAACAGCTCAGTTTTAAATTGACTTTCCATGCATTATTTTAATTATAGAGCTTAAAATCAAAGTCCTTCTTTGCCACTAACTATTCAATGTTCAGTCTACTTACATTTACCATCAATTTATTTCTCTGTTAATGTTAAACATGGTTGCTCATCTTACCAGTTGATAGTCACCATCAGTCTGAACCCTGTTTTAAACTGAGACCTCAATCAATAATTGCTTGTCACATAATATATAGTCAATTAAATTCCGAATTGCCAGTTTCGACTTTTCCCATTTCATTTGTGGGAGTCTTTCTTCTTAAAGAGTGTGATTATTATCCTTAATTGATTTCCTTGTTTAAATTCCATGAGTAAATTCCACCTCGATCATTTCTATTTCTTTTGCCAATCTTTCTCATTGATGATTCTTTATTGTGTTTTTCAACCAATTTTTGCATTGAAATGTCCCGTTGTGATTTTATAGTGGGCTTTTCCTTCTTTCATATGCCTTTATACATTTTATACATTCTATCACATTTTTATACATTATACAGTTTATTCATACATTCTATCACCTTCATCATTGTGGTCACTTGGTAATACATATACCTGAATCACTTGTGGCCTGTATCTCTGGGATATTGGCAATATCAGTTGTGCAATCTTCTCTCCTGAGTGTGCAATACGAGTAAATCTATCTGTAATATTTTGCTTAATGAGAAGTCTTATGCCCTGTTGGTGAAATTCTATTGTCCTTTGGAGTAAAGCATTGTTGTACTTTGTAGTTCTCAAAGTTCTTTGCCTCTCCTTTATTCCTTACTTGAACCTGAGGTAGTGGTGAACAGCTGTCTCAAAACCCTGCAGGAAAATATTGGATTGAACAGATGGGGGAAGTTGGGTCCACAGGTCAGGAAAAAGAGAAACAAATGAGTGGAGGTGAGCAGTCAGCCTGGATTTTTGGAGTTTAGCAAGAGGGTTTCTGATAGACCGTGTTTGCCCTGCAGAAATCTGGGAGGGACAGAGCGAGGCGATGACAGAGGGTGCAAGGTGAAAACATGTTCACTGCATGAGTGGAAGAAGTCAGAAATCCAAGAATGAAGGTGGCCTTCGATATCAAAGATTAGGAAGTTTACAGATTGGGTCAAACCCATGAAGTCACAGAAGGCCTTCGCTGCAATGCCATGGCTGGTTGTTGTCGAGCTAATACCCAGCCAGCCGTCTTTCTACCAACTCCTTGTGAAGGCAAAGGAGCTTGGTTTGCCCAGCTTTGAAATCTTCTCATATGTGAGATGAGCAGGCACTTGGGGTAGTGCCCTATTGGTAAGATGTTTACCAGTGATGCAGGAGTGACACATTCCTTAGCCAAGGGTCAATTCTTGTAAAAATGTGATACATCTCTTCAACCTATCGATGCAGTTTTATTCTTTCGCCAGAACACGAATGTTTGATAAGTTTTGACAAAGAAGACTACTCTCTCAGGTTTAAAAAAAAATGGATAAGTGGCAAAGACTGAATGTGGCAGGCTAGAAGGAAAAATTACTCGCAAACAGGAAACGTGGAGTAGTAATAAATAGCTAGACAAATGTTCCAAAGGGAATTAATAAATAGTTGAAGTTATGCAGAGCAAATTTCTGGGTCCATTTATATATGTAATTTATGTGGATGATTTATATCACCACTTGGGGTTAAGTTATCTCCATTGAAAATGATGCAAGACTTGGGGGAGGGAGTAAAGTAAATAGCTTGTAATAAGAGCAGCAGGTCAACGCAAATTTTTGCGTTAAGGGAATGGCCAAGGAAATGGCAGATGAATGTTAATGCATGACGATATGCAAGATGTATAATGAAAAGGAGAATACAATGGCAGCTCTATCCATCTTGCCTGTGACATGACTTCACATCAGCATTGTGCTTTTTCTGCAACAATAAAATAAGCAAGTGCATGTGAATGATAACTTTAAGGAGAAGCAAAGTCAGTGGAGAAAAATTTAATGAATAAATTTGGCAAAAAAGGAGGCAAGGAAGAAAACTTAAGAATAATCGTGAACAAGTCACTTATGCAATCAAACACAGCATGAGGCAGCGATGATGCAAACATAATTTGTCTCACCCCAAAGGGGTTGTGAGATTGTGTGTGTGTGTGTTTGTGTGTGTGTAATGCAGAGAGAGAGACACACACAGCGAGAGACACAGACAGACAGACAGACAGACAGACAGACACACACACACACACCACAACTGTATGTTTTCATTTTTTTAAATGCTTTTCTCTGCAACCACTTGGCCGAAGAATCGCTTAACAGATCGACGCAAATCTTCATACATATCATCGATTAGCAATGGGGAATATAGTTTGAATTTTTTTGACGTTCACTTTCATTGATGCAATTTTGCCGTTATGTGCACAAATCTTGTTGTTAAATGTCCTCATAATTAATCAATAATCAATGGATAATGCCAATGTATAGAACATAATAGGGTTCCTGGATGATATAGGTATATGGGCTATAATTGCAGTGGGCCAGAATAGTAGCGTGTTCATTTAACGCTGGTATTTTTGTTCAGAATGAGCACGTGAGGCGAGACTATGCACTCTACTCCAATACCTCGAGAAAGTCTACACCCCCTTTCAAAATTTTCACATTTTGTTGCCTTACAGCCTGGAATGAAATTCCATTAAATCAGGCTTTTTGCACCTTTATATACACATCGTAACCCATAACTTCCAAGTAAAAACAAATTCTACAAATTTCAGAAAATTAATTAAAAATACAAAAACTAGAATATCTTGGTTGGACAAGTGTCCACCCCTCTTATAATAGGAATTGTAATTTGGCTCAGGTGTAACCAATCACCTTCAAAATCACACACCAAGTTAATTGGCCTCCACCTGTGTTAAATTGTAGTGATTCTGATTATTTCAGAATAAAATCAGCTGTTTCTGAAGGTTTCCTTTGCTGGGTTGTGTATTTCACAGCAAAGACTCAACCATGAGTTCTATGGAGCTTCAAAAAAACTTCCAGATAAGGTTGTGGAAAGCCACAGATCAGAGGAAGGGTATGAAATATTTCAAAGGCCTTGAATAGCCCTTGGGGCACAGTCAAGACAATCATAAAGAAGTGGAAGGCATATCTTATGACCAAGACCCTGCCTAGATCCGGCTGTCCCTCCAAACTGGATGACCAAGCCAGGAAGGGACTGATCAAAAAGGCCACGAAGAAGCCAATGGCAACTTTGAAAGAGCTTCATGCCTTTATGGCAAAGACTAGTCACTGTGTGCATGTGACAACATCCCAAGCACTCCACAAGTCTAGCCTGTACATTATGGTGGCAAGAAGGAAGCCATTACTCAACAGCCCACCTTGAGTCCCATTTGCAGGATGCAAAAAGCCACTCTGTAGATTCTGAAGCCCTGTGGCAAAATGTTTTGTGATCTGACGAAACCAAGATGGAACTTTTTGGTCTCAATGCAAAACGTTATGTTTGGCACAAATCTAACGACATCACATCACCCAAAGAACACCATCCCTACTGTGAGGTATGGCAGTAGCAGCATTATGTTATGGGGATGTTTCTCATCAGCAGGGACTGGGGCACTTGTCAGGAAAGAAGAGAAAATGGATGGAGCAAAAAAAAAATCCTTGAGGAAAACCTGCTGTCCTCTGCAAGAAAGCTGAAATTGGGATGGAATTTAAGCTTTCGGCATGACGACAACCCAAAGCACACAGCCAAAGCTATCTTGGAGTGGCTAAGGAACAAATGGTTGAATGTCTTTGAGTGGCCCAGTCAGAGCCCCGACCTAAATCCAATCGAAAATCTGTGGCGTGACTCGAAGATTTCTGTCCATTAACGCTCCCCACACATATGTACTAACCTTGAACAGTTTTTCACAGAAAAATGGGCCAATATTTCCCAATCAAGGTGTGTAAAGTTGGTCGAGACCTATCCCAATAGACTCACAGCTGTAATTGCTGTCAAATGAGCTTCAATCAAGCATCAACTCAGGGGGGTGGACACTTATCCAACCAAGATACTCTCGTTTTGTATTTTTAATGAAATTTTCTGAAATTCGTGGAATTTGTTTTTCACTTAGAGGTTTTGGGTTGCGATGTGTAAAGAAACGTGGAAAAAGTCTGATTTATTGAAATTTAATTCCAGGTCACAAGGTAACAAAAGGTGAAAGTTTTGAAAGGAGGTGTAGACTTTCTCCAGGCACTGTAAGTGCCATTCTAGTTTTAGGATGCATTTGGAGTTTCATTGATTTTATGTACAAAAATGTGGTGGAATTATTGATCTCCACCCCCAACCTCCTCTCAATCTATCTTGCTATGTATGCACTAGTTCCTGTCCTTATGCGAAGTACACATTGGTACTTTGTCTCCATGTTGCATTACCACACTGCCAGTGTAGTCTCTTTTTATATATTGAATCTGAGCTCATAGTGGAGCTGAAAGAGAGAAGGCAGGGTGTGGTGAGTGTGCTCCATCAGCAATCCCCTTCTCCTGAAACTCCAAAATCCAGAATCACTTCTCACCTCCACTCATTTGTTCCTCCTTTTCACACCTGTGGAACCAACTTCCACATTCTCTTCAATCTCATTCTTTCCTTCAGGTCTTCAAGACAGCTGTTCCCCACCATCTCAGATCATCCCCCATCCAAAACCATGATCTTTTCTACACCTGTTAACCCCCCCTCCAATCCCCCCCAAATTTTGCTTCTGTATCCATCTTATCCACCCCCTGCATTCTCTCCTACTTCTTATCCAACCTTACCTGTGCATCCCTTGTTGTCCATTTCCCTTCATCTTCTCCCTCAGCCATGCTGTTGGCGTTTCCCTCTTCTCTTTCTGCTGTTCCTTTTGCTATGTTGTGTCTTGGATCCATTTTTTGGTCTAGTTCTTCCACAAACCTTGACTCTGTATCCAAAAAATAATAATGAGGAGGAATAATTTCAGACATTAAATCCTTCCTCTTCTCCAATGGCCTTATTTCCGATCATCAATTTGGTTTCAGACCAGGTCAATCTACCCTGGATATGCTGCTTCTGCTCTCCCAACAATGGATGGAGATCCTCAATGCCGGACATGAAATCAGAGCCATATCGCTGGACATATCGCGTGCTTTTGACACAGTCTGGCACCCTGCCCTGCTCACCAAACTCTCTTCCTATGGTATCCAAGGCCATCTCCACTCATGGCTCACAGACTTCCTCTCCTGTCGCAGTCAACGTGTGGCCCTAAATGGAGTTCTTTCATCCCCTCTTCCTGTGCAGGCTGGAGTTCCTCAAGGCAGCGTTCTGGGCCCTGTTCTTTTTCTGGTTTTCATCAATGATCTCTCCGACTCTCTGGAAAATCCTTTTTATCTCTTTGCTGATGACTCCACCCTCTGCCATACCATCTGTCATCCCTCAGAGCAGCAAGCAGCAGCTTCTTCGCTCACTACAGATTGAGGTAAAAGCACAAACTGGTCCAACATGTGGAACATGTCTTTCAATCCGGACAAATCTCACACTCTCACTATGTCTCTCCGAAAGGACCATTTGGAACACCCCCCCCCCCAATCGACTTTCTCAACAATCCTCTGGAAGAAGTCCTTTCTTTCAAGCTTCTGGGGCTCACTACTATCTGCCACGATCTTTCCAGGAAAGCCACATTTCCAACCTGGCCTCCAAAGCCAGTCTTCCTGGGAATCCTCCATCGTGCAAAGTCCTTCCTCGGCCCACCTGAGCTTCTGACCACATACAACGCTTTCGTCCGCAGCCTGATGGACTCCTGCTCTTCCATCTGGGCTGGTGCTCCTGCCTCCCACCTTTCTTGGCTTCATGCTGTGGAAACCAAAGAATTTTGGATCATTGGCATCTCCTGTGATGAGGCTGAGTCTTTGGGCCCCGCACTCTCTCACAGCAGGCAGGTCGGTAGTCTTTCTGTCTTCTACCGTCTCCTCTCTGGTCTTCCCCCCCTGCTGTGTCTGCGATTTGTCCCCACCATATTTGCGCAGGGCGCTCAAGGTTCACCAACAACCCCCTTCTGGTAAAACTACCAAAATCATGAATCGCTGCCCACCTTCACTCTTTCATTCCTCTTTATGCTGCCTTTGGAATAAACTCCCTCACTCTGTTCAATCCCATTTTTCCCTCCAGGCCTTCAAAACAGCTGTTCACCACCACTTATTATCGTCCCCCATCCAAATCCTTGATCTTTTCTACCCCATGAATCCACCCCAAACCCACCTCCTTCAAATTCCCTGCTTTCCTTCCTGAAAGTCCCTGTAATATCCATCTTGTATACCCCGTGTTCCCCGCCCCATCCCTCTCCCTTCCACAGATCTCCTAAAGTCTCTGTTCCCCACTGTTTTGTCCTTCCCACTCCCGCCCATCTTGTCTCATGCCCCCCTTGCTGTGTGTTGTGTGTTAGCTCTCATCTGAGCCTCGACAAGCAGGGAAACAAAAAAAAAGAGCAACATACACTTGACAGTAGGAATGCAGCTCACACAATATTGTTGTTGCAACATCATAAAAATAGGATGCCAAACATTGTGAAAACATCATTTTGTATTGTTTTAAAAACATTAAAAACATTTGGCTACAACCTTTTACAAATGTGAAAATATTGTTTTCGCTGGGAATGGAAGGTCAAGTGGATGGAGGAATGATAGAGGAGGAGAAGAGCAAAGAAGAATGAAGAGAAGTAGAGTAAAGCTGAAAAGAAGAGTAAAGCACAGGATTTACATTTATTAGGTGATGACTTGACATGTCAAAAACTGAAGGGGAACAGGACAGGACTGGACAGAAGCTGTAAGATGGCCTTACATATAGGAGAAAGGGGAGATGACGGAACGGATGGCAGACCTGTCAACCCCAAATTATGAAAAAGCGTGAGAAGGTAAAATGTGTCCAGTGAGGTCATGAAGCGACTGAGAATTGAGGACGTGAAGCACCTGAAAAATCTAGGGGAGTTTGGGGGCTTGCTCCCCCAGAAAATGTTTGCTTCTGGTGTGTCCTTGATGCAATTTCCTGCATTCTAGTGTCAAATTAATCCATTTTTTTCAGTCATAAGATAGGTTTGTATGTAAAGTTGTTACTGTTTAGTCCACTGTATGGACTAAAAGAAATGAACCAACAACATGAACAAACAAGACATACATTTTATTTTCATCAACAGATCAAATGCTATACGGGAGTTAGAACACTCATCATCCTTGCAATTAAGATGTATTATTTCAGCATATTGATGGTATTTCCCAGTATTTCGCACGAAAAATTTACCCCCCAGTAACAATACATTTCATTGGATCAGGGTGGTCATCGATAATTGACCAATCGTTCTCCGTCTCTCAAAAAGGATGTGCGGAACAATTGGATTCAAGTCGGTATTCAAGGTTATAACATCAGTTAAACCAGTCGCAATGCAATAATGTTGGAAATATTTTTTGCCGAGAGATAGTAGTGATAATAAAAATTTTAAAAAATAGATGATGTATAAAAATAATAATATATAAAATAATATAAAATAAAAAAATATCCAAATAGTATTTTAAAAAGTGTGATTTTAATAATGCCGAGAGATTTTACAAAAAAAAAAGTGTGAGAATTTATCACGAGAACGTGAGGGCGTGACTTTCAACAGAAAGTCATGAGTCTCATGGCAAAAACGTGAGAGTTGATAGGTGTGGGAGGTAGATGAGCTGTCTGTATCAATGGAGGCATGCAGTGAGAAAGTTGGATGATTAGTATGTTAAAACACACAGGGCTGAAGCAGGATGGATAATTGACTCAAAACCTGGAGGGATAAGAAAGGAACAGAGTCAAAAACAAAGTAAAGAGTCTGGCAATCTACCAGTCGTGGAAGAATATGCCATGTGTTTCAGCATTTTATTGGATATGCCAGCAGTCATCAAACTTTTGGCCTCCAAGGCATCAATAAGTAACATAAACTGAGGTGCACTCAAGAATGACCTGATGCTGTGAAGGATACCAAAGTAGCATCTGCATCTTGAGATGAGCTTTGCAATTTGTCAAGCCCAGGCCAAAGAATAGCTTTCAGTGAGGCCAGGAAACTACATAGACTGAAGCTACAAGTACATTCGGACCTTTAATCTGTGATCCTTCCAAAGAGAGACTGTGAGAACATGAGACTTGTTTTTCTTGAACATATTTTATGTGGGAGACAAAGCTCTGATGTTGTAAAAGTCAACTCGAAGATTCGGCTGCAGTCTTAAAGTTGTTCAAAAATCTGTTTTTTTCACTCTACAAGTTGAACAGTAGAAAACTATGTAAATTACAAACAGAAAGTATGTAGAGCTCTATTAAGATACAATATATTAACCTGGTTTGTGTTGAATTACAGCGGATATTACTTCATTAAACTGATAATAGCCTGTTCCCACTATCACGATGCGTGGCACGATTGAAATCGTGGTCTTAATCGTGGACTAATCGTGGTGATGCTATCAGATCTTATCAGATTTTGAGGTCAGTCGTGGCAATCGTGTTAATCATAGAAAATTTTTGAACGGTTCAAAATTTTTCGACGATCAACACGATCAATTGTCAATCGGGATCATCGTATCAGATCGTATTGCATCGTAACAAAGCACGACAGATCGCATCTATTCGTGCTTCCAAATTGTGGTGATCGGGATCGATCGTAGACAATACAAACACCACGCTCTGTTGAGATGTGTTCTCAACTCTGTAATAGTTCAAGAAACAATGAAGTCCATGGTCAGTCGGGCTGTATATATATATATATATATATATATATATATATATATATATATATATATATATATATATATATATATATATATATATATATATATATATATATATATATATATATATATATATATCAGTCGTAGCTCAAATCGTGATCACCCTCCATCGTGATCGTGAAAGACATTGTGACCACAATCGTATCCTATCGTAACGGAGCGCATCGGTTCTTGATGAACGTATCGGAACGTATCTGCACGTACCAGATCGTCCCAATTCGGGGATCCCGATCGTGATGATCGTGTCAGATCGAGACCCAATCGTGGACTCGATCGAAACAATCTTATCGGAACGTATGTGATCGTATCTGAGAGGAAGATCAGACCGTGACAGATCGTGACACCTGAAATTGACAAATCGTGAACAGATCGCATCCGAGCGCAACAAATAGTATCAGAACATATCGACTCGCATCACCTCGTATCCAAACCTGAAATTTCAGAGAAATTCCATGATCAGCTACGAATGGCCAATCGTGGCGATCGTAACGGATCGCACGACAGTGGGAACCTAGTTTAAGCAAAAATAAGCACGCACATGAAACATTATTTATGTCTGTGGAAGTGTGATTTACTCACTGTTGATTCAACTGGCCTGGGTATTGTTGCACCTGTTACTTCCATGCAGTTGAACAAACATAGTGGAGTTCATTCCGAAGGTGAAGATATTTTTTTTTAATACAAAACAATGTAATTTGTGTCGTAAGTTTATAAAAATTAATTTCACCAAATGCTCTGTCAAAAACCACTCCAGTTTTTGTTTCAATAGAAAGTACTCTGACTCTAAAACTCATACAAACTTCAAAACTAATAGAAGACACAAGATGACGTGATTTTTTTTTTTTTAATATCATTCACAATAGAAGCCATTCGGCTCTGAGAACCATCACACTGATGACTTGCATCACTTGTATGTTTAACATTACTGAAGAAGTTTTATTGCTGTTTTGGTTAACTTGAGGATGTTAATGAACTTGCTTTGGAATGCGTTGTGTGGTTTCCGAAAATTCGTTATAATCCACTAGTGTGACTTTGTGCATTCATACATTTAGCTGTCTCTCGTTTCCGGCAGCCGCTGCCGCCCTGCATTTGAAGAGCTCAACACACAAGCAAAGCTGAACATTCAACCTGAGGAAGAACATGATACCAAATGAGATACATTTTAAACGTATAAATATAACATGGAATCACAGTTTGTTTGACGGTGCATGAAGATACGACCTGGGCTGGTGCCTGACAGGATGGCCTCAACATACCGGAGATGCGCACTTGCCTCTAAGCTGTCTAGCTTGGGTTCGAGGTATCGCCGGCACTAAGGCCAAATTACAAATTCGTGCCAGAACTACTGCTGGGAAGGCAATGGCAAACCACAAAATATTACCCTTGCTCAGGAAGCTGCTTCAGCGGCACCGACGCTCTTTGAAGAATATTCTACATCAAATATGAAATAAAAATAATGACTGGATAGTGAAATATGCATCGGGAGGGGGGAGTGAGGGAGAGAGCAGGTGGAGGGAGAAGGGGGAGATAGGAGGGAGTGGGGGAGGGGGAAGAGAGATGAAAGGGGAACAGAGAGGGAAGGGGCAGAGAGAGATGGAGGGAGATAGGATGAGATAGGGGGGAGACCTCCTCTCTGCTGTTCTTTTTGACCTGTTGCATCCTGATCCATTCAGTGTTCTCGCTCTTTCACGAGCCTCGACTCTGTGTCCAACCAAAAACTGTCACAGGTTGGCTATCATTGTGCAGGCTTGATGGGCTGAATGGTCTCTTTACGTATTGAAGTTCCTTGGAAGGGAAGTCATAGCATATATTTTGAACTGTGGTCGTGCGTTTGTCTGTCTCCTGTTTACAGCGGTCGCTTCCTTCAATATAATCACTTTTTAAATGATGGGAGAACGTGTATGAATAATGTTGATGCCAAATTTTATTTCGCCATATTTTGCCCTCCTTATAGACAAATCCAACCTCCACCAACTGATGTTACACCACCACTTCACAGTCAGCGATATAACTAGCTCAACGCTTTGGCTCTGACTGAAACCAAGAGTGTACAAAATTAACCTTTTTTTAAGTCGATGAAATAATTGAAATTGATAGATTTACTGAAACTTTTCCCATCACTCAGGATGGATACTTTTGCTTACTTTTCCCATCACGGGGGACGGGTACTTTTCCTCGTGAATGATAATTTAACTTATATTTAGCATAATAAATATGTGAATGTGCAGCACGTGACTGGAAGTGGGCTGCCTAAGCCAGGTGTGGCCATATTAAATGGAGGATAGGTGGTTGATGTTAAATGGCAAACATTCTACACACATGGGCCGGGGTGTTAACCATTACCTCGTCGTCTTATGGGCCTGTCTGGATATTCACTTAGTGAGGGAGGCGTTGTGACTCTGCCATGAATGGGAGAATGACTTTCAATCAGTTGGCTGATGAGCAGCAATAAGAGTGGCAGAAACTACTTGATTTGATGGGCCATTGAGATGGCCCTCGTCATGATAGGCAGTCTTCTTATTTTGTCATATACAGCATGTGGCTGCTGGCAGCATCATTGCTAAGGAGCGTGGCTTGCCATGCCATAAGGGGATATAAGGTTGGAGAATAACAACAGTGAGAGTTGGTGAGGATTTAAGCAGTGGTGTGGAGCCAGAGAGAGAGAGAGAGAGAGAGAGAGACAGACAGAGAGAGAGAGAGAGAGAGAGAGAGAGAGAGAGAGAGAGAGAGAGAGAGAGAGAGAGAGAGAGAGAGAGAGAGAGAGAGAGAGAGAGAGAGAGAGAGAGAGAGAGAGAGAGAGAGAGAGAGAGAGAGAGAGAGAGAGAGACAGACAGACAGACAGACACACAGACACAGTCACACTGCTGAATGGCAGTTTGTTTGTGGTACCAAGACTCAGGTGCCCGTTGGGTGAACCAGAGTATGGGGTTTTTGTGGCTGGAATGGTTGAACTGACCAGCTGCTAGAGTTGCAGCCATGGTGTTCGATGAGCTCTTGAATGTGGTTAGAGTATTGACCAAGTGGTGAGCATACCTGCTTGTGACCTTTGTTCTGTGCAGTTTCTCGCACTGCTGGATTGGCCATCCTTGGCAATGCCGATGTGCAATATCTGGCTCCAGCGACCAAGTGGGCTGTCAGTGTTCTTTTTAGTCCAAGGCAATATGGACACAAAACTGATGGAATGCATCATTGTGTCTGTGTGACGTCATTTTAATTTTCCCCTTTTCTTGTAGTATTGCGTCTCGTTAACGTACCAAGGTCTTCATCCTGTGCCATCTCCTTACCATCCCTCATTGATTTGTCATCGTTTATGTTCAGAATGTAGTGGATAATGTCTTCTGCCACACATTACGCTATAAGACTTTCAAAGAAGCATAGGATATGAACTCGCCTTTGAGTCCAGCCACCTCAGTGGACGCAGAGATTGCCTCAGAATCTCTCACGTGCACTGAAAGCATGTTTCCTTGTAGAGCTGTGTGCATGTGTGAAGATACAGCAGTGAAATTTAATAATAGTTCACATCAGTAATTTTTAATGCCAAAAAAGACACATAACTGGCACTGTATCACGAGTCTTGTTTTTTTGTACTAATGAATGAACTGACCATTTCATTTAATAATCTGGGCCACTTAATGGGCCGGAGGTTGATATCATTTCTGCCTTTTGGCATGGTTAAATTTTGTCCCTCACCTTGGAGGCATGGCTAAGCCTTCTACAATGCCCTTTCGGTGATGGTGGACATCCCTTCCCCCATCGCTGTCACATGACAATGTCCAGGTGTGGTAAAACACATTTTAATTTGCTTGTTACTTCTGCCATTGAAGGTGGATGGAGGTTGTCTTTTCACCCCTGTCGGTTTGTTTGTATGTCTGGGAGCAGGCTATCTCATAAAGTTGTGAACGGATTCGGACGAAACTTGGTGGACAGGTTGGGTGTGTAACAAGGACAAATTGATTCGATTTTGGTGAAGATCCAGATTCACATCTGGCCTATCAGTGGGAGACAATACGTGAACTGTTCAACCTGATCTTTATTCCATCTTCATTATGATTTTATCCTTTTTATTACTTGCCTTTTCCTGGTTTATAACTTTTTCTGTTTCTCCTTTTATTTCCACTTTAGCTTTTTGGATTCGCTATATATGAGATATCCCTTATTGTCGGGTTTTCTGTCTGTCTGTCTGTCTGTGTGTGTGTGTCTGCAACACGAGACTCCACAGCACGAACCAGTGAACCCATTTCGATGAAACTTTGCCAGGAGGTGCCATATGGTCTGGGAATGTGCGCGTTTGAATTTCGTTGCCTAGCAACCACCCGTTGCTGTGGAGCGGCCGAAAAACCGCGTACAGTATTTTCAATACTTGTCCTTCAGTTTTGAATGTAGAGAAACGAGACTTCAGAATTAAACACTTCGAGATATTTAGAAAAAAAAATTCGAGCCGATTTTTGATTGAGGTTTTATTTTTCAAATGGTAGTCCTTCAAAAATCGGGTGTCTATTTACCGTCATTTAAGGTGTGCATACAGTGTTTGTAAGGAACTACACCGTCGTTCCACCTTGGATCTCTCCTCGATCCAAACGTTATTGACCAAAGTGAAAAGGTTCCAAAATAAATGGAATCACCGGCATTTCTGTCTTTGTGGATTTCTAATAATATAATGTTTATTTATTTACCGAAAACGATTCCACGATCTACACACCACATTCAATTATTTATTTACCGAAAACGATTCCACGACCCACACACCACCTTTAATTATTTATCTATTTACAGAAAACGATTCCACGACCCACACACTAGAGAACATTGTACTTTACGGTACTTCTACATATCGACGGTCCCCTGTGCCAGTGCGCATGCGCAGCCTGAGCCGGAGCCAGGGATGTTGTGGGTGTTTCAACCTGTTCAATACTTGTTTGATTATTGTCGTTCCACGCTAATAAAGTGGTCGAACAAATTGAACTCTGTTCTTATTTATAATCAAACAACTTGATGCAGTCGAGTAAAGATCGTCGGTGCTGAGGAGGACACGACTGGGTGAAAACGGACCACGAGAACGTCGACAGTGAGTTTGGATTTCTCGGGTTCTGTACCCAATATTCGCCCCCAGGACACTGTACACACGTGTGCATCACCGAAAATAGAACGTTTACTCCAGAATAACTGTTCCTATGGCGCCGGTGGAAGCAGAGTGCCCGATCGAGGGTTGTGACTATATGGCTACACACGCAGAGGCGGCAGTGGTGGCGGCCATGTTGAGTATACACGCCACTGTGCACGTCGCCGCCCCCAGGGCGGCGAGCTCGAATGCCAAGATGGAGAAACTCAAGCGTCCCTCCATAGCACTGGCCGGAACGGGCGAGGCCTGGTCGTACTTCATAACCCGCTGGGGCGAATACAAAACAGGTACTAAGCTTGTCGGACCCGACATAGTTGCGCAGCTACTGGAGTGCTGTGAGGAGGAGCTGAGAAAGGACCTCACTCGCGCGGCGGGTAGGATCCTCGTGGGCAGCAATGAAGAAGACGTCCTCGCCGCCATGAAGGCGCTCGCCGTCCGGACGGAGAACACGATGGTAGCTCGAGTGGCCCTGTCTAACATGCGGCAGGGACACGAGGAGCCCGTCCGGTCGTTCCACGCCCGCATCAAGGGGCAGGCGGACACGTGCAAGTATGAAATGAAGTGCACCAAGGCGGGGTGCGATCAGGTCAACGACTTCACGGAAGAGATATTGCGCAACGTGGTTGCCCGTGGCATCGCGGACCAAGCAATACAACTTGACCTACTCGGTGAGAAGAACCAGGACATGCCATTAAAGGACATGATAGAGTATATCGAGGCCAAAGAGTCTGGAAAACGCTCGGCATCGCGCCTGCTTGACACTCAGAGCACGGACGCGATCAGTAGTTCGTATCGGCGGGGAAAGCGACAGGACGTCCGCGCCAGAGTACGAGCCAGGCCGGAAAAACGGAAGGCCAAGCCTGAAGGAGTATGCATCTACTGCGGCGAGGTGGGCCACGGCAAAATTCCTCAATGGCGCGCCAGACGCGCCGAGTGCCCCGGATACGGTAAAAAGTGCCGGAAGTGTGACCGCCAGAATCACCTCGACAAGGCGTGCCTGGGCGGCCGATCGGCAAGACCCCCATCTAAGGAGACCGACGGGATGTACGACGAACAGACGGCAGCCTTCGTCGAGCTATGCAAGGTCACCATGGCCAGCACAGAGGACGAAATGCGCGCGCTTCCCCTCGCTCACCACCTGTACGATGATATGTGCGATAAGTGGATGAAACGCATATCCGACCCGCAGCCATACGTCAACCTCACTCTCACCAACAAGCGCGAGGATTACAAAGCGCTGGGTTTTAACCTCCTGAAACACACCCGCGCGGTACCCCTACCCGCTATGGCAGACACGGGGTGCCAGAGCTGCCTGATCGGCATTAAAGTCGTCCAACAAATGGGCCTGAGTACCGAGGACCTCATACCTGTATCCATGACCATGAAGGCCGCAAACAACAGAGGAATTCGTATCCTCGGAGCCGTGGTAGTCAGATTCGCCGGTAACAGTGACGACGCTCGGAGATTGGAGACGCGCCAAATCGCGTATGTGACGGACTCTTCAGACTGCATATTCCTCTCCCGCGCAGCCTGCATGGACCTGGGAATGATCTCGGACAGATTCCCGACACTCGGAGAGGTGAATCTGACGACCTCGGAATTGTGCGACTGCCCGCGACGCGCGGAGCCGCCGACCAAGCCGACCACACTCCCCATGCCAGTGACCGAGGCCAACAGAGAGGCACTACAGTCACATTTACTCAGGATGTATGCTCAGAGCACATTCAACACGTGCCCACACCAGCCACTACCGAGAATGACCGGCCCGCCACTACGTCTTATGCTCAGTGAGAACGCGACACCGGTTGCCCATCACACTCCCATCTCCGTGGCCATACATTGGCAAGATGAGGTAAAAGCAGGCCTCGACCAGGACGTTCGGCTCGGCGTGTTGGAGAAAGTACCCGTCGGCACGCCGGTGACATTGTGTCACCGCATGGTAATTTGCGCGAAAAAGAATGGCAAGCCGCGACGCACCGTCGACTTTCAGGCCTTGAACAAGCATGCGTTCCGTGAGACCCACCACACCCAATCCCCGTTCCACCAGGCAAGACGCGTACCTAACGGGAAGCGCAAGACAGTATTCGATGCATGGAACGGTTACCATAGCGTCCGCCTACACGAGAACGACCGCCACAAGACGACCTTCATCACTCCATGGGGGCGCTACCGGTACCTATCTGCCCCACAAGGGTATATGGCATCGGGGGACGGTTACTCACGACGATACGATGAGATCGTCGCGGACATTGGTAACAAGACCAAGTGCGTAGATGACACGCTACTATGGTCAGACACGATTGAGGGGAGCTACTTCCAGGCGGTCCAATGGCTGGATATATGCGGCCGGAATGGAATCATCCTCAACCCGGAGAAGTTTGTCTTCAGCGCACCCACGGTGGACTTCGCGGGCTTCACCATCACCATGACCGACGTGCGACCGTGCAGCCGCTACCTGGAAGCAATCCACGATTTCCCACAACCGCGTAACATCACCGACGTCAGATCGTGGTTCGGGCTTGTCAACCAGGTGGCATACGCCTTTAGTATGGCCGAACGAATGCAGCCATTCCGGAAGCTCCTGAAAAGTGGAGAACGCTTCCAGTGGTCCATGGAGTTAGAGGACATATTCCGCGAGTCGAAAGACGTGATCGTACAAGAAATCGAACACGGTGTCCGCATATTTGACAAAACTAAGCCAACATGCATCGCCACGGACTGGTCGAAGGAGGGAATCGGATTCTGGTTGCTTCAAAAGCACTGCCGACGCGTGCCAGTTAGACCATTCTGCTGCACTGATGGATGGAAAATAACCCTGGTCGGCAGCAGATTTACACACGCGGCAGAATCCAGATACGCGCCCATAGAGGGCGAGGCTCTCGCAGTCGCAGATGCCTTGGACAAGGCGCGCTACTTCGTACTGGGCTGCGAGAACCTGATCGTTGCGGTAGACCACAAACCACTGCTGAAACTACTTTCGGACAGAGCACTTGATGACATACCCAACCCCCGCCTCAGGAACCTCAAGGAGAAGACCCTGCGTTATCGCTTCCGCATCATACATATCCCGGGCATGAAGAACAAGGCGGCAGATGTCATGTCGCGCAGGCCGGTTGGCACCACGCGACCTCCACTCATGAACCTTCCAGATGACAATGCCACCATAGCGACCCACCTCCAACCAAGCACGCACACCGACGTCCTGTCCCTCCTACGCCAAACTGAGCCGGAGTATGATGACGACGTCGAGGAGGACAACCTGGCATGGTGTGCCGCGGGCTTCGAATCATTGCGATCACTAACATGGGATCGCGTCAGGGAAGCCACCAGCAGCGATGGCGATATGCACATATTGGAGGGAATGACAATGAACGGCATCCCCGACTCAAAAATCGAGATGCCAGAGACAATTCGCGACTATCACCAGTACCGCGAGAACATTACATCTACAGATGGAGTGATCCTATGCAAGGACCGAGTAGTCATACCACCCTCACTCCGCGGCGATGTGCTGAGCGCCCTACACGCTGCCCACCAGGGCGTATCAATGATGACCGCCCACGCAGAATCCTCTGTATTCTGGCCAGGCATGTCGGCCGACATCAGCGCCACTCGGAAAAAACTGCGAACACTGCCACCGGATGGCACCATCACAGCCTGGAGCGCCACCAAGTCCGTCAAGAGCGTCAAGAGAACTTGACACTGACGCTGTGCAGAGAGCGATACTACAATATCGTAACACGCCTGACCCTGACACGAAGATCTCCCCGGCAATGTGTGTCTTCGGCCGCCCGATACGCGATTTCATCCCAATTATCCCCGGGAAGTACAGACCGCACGACACTTGGCATGAGACCCTGAAAGCGAGGGAGGAGGCCCTCCGCAAACGTCATATCCACACAGCCGACACCTGGGCAGAACACACCAAACGCCTTCCGCCACTTGCTGTAGGGGACCTAGTCCGCGTACAGAACCAGACAGGATTCCACCCAAAAAAATGGGACAAGACAGGCAGTATCGTGGAGGTACGCCAACACGACCAATACGTGATCAAGATCGACGGCTCGGGCAGAGTCACACTTCGGAACAGGAAATTCCTGCGCAAGTTTAGCCCAGTTCGCAATGACCAGCTGCCACCCCGGTCTATCTATGATGATCTAGCAACCCGCATCACTGTACCTGCACCCGTTGTAACACCGCAACTGCCTGACCTCGACAGCGAACCCGTGACATCTGCGACGCTATCGGGGCCCACGCCGGCACTGACGTCAGTATGCACACCCCGGCGCAAGACGACACCAGCTTCAGACACGCCAGCAGCACCAGGACGAGGCACACCGAGGCGCGCGATCCTTCAGACGCCACCATCGGCCCCTGAAACCCCGAGAGCCCCATCCCCACTGGGGCCCGATGTGACACCACCAGCACCAGCAATAGGTCAACGCCGATCCACCAGAGCGACCAGCGTGCCTGCCTGGCACAAGGACTACTCCATGGAATAGTCACACGATGGGCGATATAAACTTTTGTTCATTCATTAAACTTAATATTTTCTCAGCCTTTATCTATGAACATAATAAAGACTCGGAGGGAGATAGAGAACATTGTACTTTACGGTACTTCTACATATCGACGGTCCCCTGTGCCAGTGCGCATGCGCAGCCTGAGCCGGAGCCAGGGATGTTGTGGGTGTTTCAACCTGTTCAATACTTGTTTGATTATTGTCGTTCCACGCTAATAAAGTGGTCGAACAAATTGAACTCTGTTCTTATTTACACACCACCTCCAATTATTTATTTATTTACAGAAAACAATTCCACGCCCCACACACCACCTCCAATTATTTATTTACCGAAAACGATTCCCCACCCACACACCACCTCCAATTATTTATTTATTTACCGAAAACGATTCCACGACCCACACACCACCTCCAATTATTTATTTATTTACAGAAAACAATTCCATGCCCCACACACCACCTCCAATTATTTATTTACCGAAAACGATTCCCCACCCACACACCACCTCCAATTATTTATTTATTTACCGAAAACGATTCCACGACCCACACACCACCTCCAATTATTTATTTATTTACAGAAAACAATTCCACGCCCCACACACCACCTCCAATTATTTATTTATTTACCGAAAACGATTTCCCACCCACACACCACCTCCAATTGTTTATTTATTTACCGAAAACGATTCCACGACCCACACATCACCTCTAATTATTTATTATTTAAAGTGGGAGTGGCGTAGGAAAGTGGGCGTGGCTTATGAAAAATATTGTGTGGCTCAGGAGGTGTGGTCAAATAAGAGCATTGAGAGAAGGTTATCGTGTTTGTGTGTGTGTGTGTGTGTGTGTGTGTGTGCGTGCGTGCGTGCGTGCGTGCGTGCGTGCGTGCGTGCGTGCGTGCGTGCGTGTGCGCGCGCGCAACGTGAGGCTCCACAGCACAAACCTGCAAACGGATTATTTTTCAAATGATAGTCCTTCAAAAATAGGGTGTCTATTTTCCGTCATTTTTTATGAAGAGTGCCAGTTGGCAAAATATGCAATAGGAAAAATCTTCCCAGGCAGAGGAACAATTGTATGTGAACCAATACGTCTTGGCAACGAATCTTCGTCGGTGGATCGGTCAGAATGAAAAGCATCGTATCCAGCGCTTCAATCCTAGCGAATCGCTCGTCACCCACCGGCTTGTTTCTATCTTTTCTCGTAAAGGGTTTTTGAGTTTTCAGCACCCTTGAATTAAGTGTCCTTTGGCTTTTTAAGTCAGAGGGTATTCGTGTTATTTGAATTGTTACTATTATTATTATTGTCACTTTGTGGGGTCTTAACGTCACTTGTCGCGCCAAAAGTTTTGCTACTCCTGAAGATCACCAAGTTTATCAAATCTGCACTGTGTTGTTGTACTGCATTATCCCCCAAGGATCGCCCGATAGATAAAACAAATTCGGTGGTCGCTTAGGTGTGGGAAGGCAGGAAGGTGGGAAAACTTGTCTTGGCAAAGAAAAAGTTTTAACATAAATGCAATATGGGGATAAGTTTGGACAGTATGATATAAATACGGAACAGATCTGGTGTTCGACAGACACAGATAGGGACGATGGGGAAAATCAACATGATCATATATATATATATATATATATATATATATATATATATATATATATATATATATATATATATATATATATATATATATATATATATATATATATATATAAAACGATTCCCCGCTATGGTGCCGACAATACCAGATCTACACAACGAAGGGAAGCAGAAAGGTGAGGACTTATTCAGGCATGAACTAGTTGTGGCTGTGGAGCAATGATTGCAGGCTGCCATGGTCCAGGACGAAGTGTGGTTTGGGGTGGGAGAATGGTGAAGTGGATGGCGCGATGGTGATCTGCTCGACCTTTATGAACTTGTGCATCTTGCAGAACAACAAAGCAGAGAGAGGGAGAGAGAGAGATAGAGAGAGATAGATATGTTAATTCGAAAAAGGTACAATTCCATTTGCCATGAGCATGCATGGATATGAACGTTGTCACCTCTGAGACCCCCTTTCCAGCATGCAGATGGTGCTATTAATTGGCCGCCCACTGTCTGTGGGTGGCACCATCTTTCACCCATCTTCAGGGCCTGACATCTCACTCCTCCACCATGGTCCACTGTCCTCTGGTCTGTGATATTTTCCATTGAAATGCACCAAGTGCTTTGTAGATATCTTTCTGCCCAAGTCCTCCACCTTGTCTCACCTGTGCAGGAGATTTTATACAACACAACCTTTCTCTATTCTGCTCCAAGGTTTGCAATCACTGTCTCATCAGTACACATTTTACCATCCAACTTACCTGACAGATTCCTGATACAGGAGTAAATCTAAGCGACTCGGTACACAGTACTTAGTATTCTTTGCACATTGTAACTAAGTATCCCCCCTTCCACATAATAGTATTATTATTGTGTTGTTATTATTATTAATATTATTATTATTGTTATACAAGTTTCATATTCGCCATTTCATGCTACAACTTATGTTATTACATTATAGTATTTCTTTCATTTCTATTTCTTCTTTTAGAATTAATTCACACTGTTCTCATCATATCAACTTGGTTTTCCCAGTAAAGGTCCAGCAGTATTTAAAATCACCTTAAGAACTAAAAGAGTGTTTATCAGCCTTTGGGCATTCACCAGCAAAAAAATTCCTGGTAAATGTCCAACACAATTATTTGCCCTGTAAAAAAAAAATACATATATATCCTTTTCCAGAAGTTGGTTCATTTTCAAGAAATTGCTTCATTTTCAAGAAATTGCTTCATTTTCTCGAAGTTGGTTCTTTTCTAGAAGTTGGTTCTTTTCTAGAAGTTGGTTCATTTTCTAGAAATTGGTTCATTCTCTACAAGTTAGTTCATTTTCTAGAAGTTGGTTCATTTTTTGAAGTTGGTTAATTTTCTAGAAATTGATTCATTTTCTAGAAGTTGGTTCATTTTCTTGAAGTTGGTTCGTTTTCTTGAAGTTGTTTCATTTTCTCGAAGTTGGTTCGTTTTCAAAAAATTGGTTCATTTTCTTGAAGTTGGTTCGTTTTCTTGAAGTTGGTTCGTTTTGTTGAAGTTGGTTCATTTTCTCGAAGTTGTTTCATTTTCTAGAAGTTGGTTCATTTTATAGAAATTGATTCATTTTATTGAAGTTGGTTCATTTTCTAGAAGTTGGTTCATTTTCTAGAAGTTGGTTCATTTTCTCGATATTGGTTCATTTTCTCGATATTGATTTATTTTCTAGAAGTTGGTTCATTTTCTAGAAATTGTTTCATTTTCTGGAAGTTGGTTCCTTTTCTAAATATTGGTTCATTTTCTAGATATTGATTTATTTTCTAGAAGTTGGTTCATTTTCTAGAAATTGTTTCATTTTCTGGAAGTTGGTTCGTTTTCTAGAAGTTGGTTCATTTTCTAGAGGTTGGTTCATTTTCTAGAAGTTGGTTCATTGTCAAGAAGTTGGTTCATTTTCTCGAAGTTGGTTCATTTTCTTGAAGTTGGTTCATTTTCTAGAAGTTGGTTCGTTTTCTAGAAGTTGGTTCATTTTCTAGAAGTTGGTTCGTTTTCTAGAAGTTGGTTCATTGTCAAGAAGTTGGTTCATTTTCTCGAAGTTGGTTCATTTTCTAGAAGTTGATTCATTTTTCTAGAAGTTGGTTCATTTTCTAGAAGTTGGTTCATTTTCTAGAAGTTGGTTCATTGTCAAGAAGTTCGTTCATTTTCTCGAAGTTGGTTCGTTTTCTAGAAGTTGGTTCATTTTTTAGAAATTGGTTCATTTTCTCGAAGTTGGTTCATTTTCTTGAAGTTGGGTCGTTTTCTAGAAGTTGGTTCATTTTCTAGAAATTGGTTCGTTTTCTACAAATTGGTTCATTTTCTAGAAGTTGGTTCTTGTTCTAGAAGTTGGTTCATTTTCTAGAAGGTGGTGCTCTCTGTCACTCTTCTTGGCCAGAAAGTGTTTTCTGACCCTTCTTGTACTCAGTAGTGTTTCTAAAAAGAATCATGTTGAATGAATTTTCAATCGAGCCATGGTAATATCACACATTAACCCACTCTTTACAAATAAGTCTTGAGTAAATGCTGACTAGCAAATGTTTGCAAACACAACAGTTGGCTTAACTTTTCCTCAGGAAAGAGTAAATTGGTATGCGTCACTAATTGCTCTCGACTAATGACTTCATTTTGTTTGTGGGGATTTAAACAAGAAAAAACAAATACCCCTCTCGCTAACTATCAGTAAAAGGCTACTCTTCATGGCCAATAGGGTCAATGCTACCAGCTTCAAACAATTTCAATCCATGACTAAGTTTATTTTGAATCTCACTTGCAATACCACGTGATTACAAAGTGAGAAGCATATTAATCACATCTGCCAGTCATGGGTATGGTATTAATTAGAGCTATTCGATGTGATATAAAATGTATCTTATCCTTGCTCTGACTGCCTGTCTCCATATGGTCCATTGGCATGGAGCCATCTGTAGTTGTAATTTTCCAAGATTGGTAAGCATCCCTTATTGTATAAAATATGAAATTATCCATTCTTGAACTTTATCTGGAGAGTATATATATATATATTTTTTTTTTTTCTTTATGAATAGAGGATTTCTCATTTATATATACTGCATCCTTCTTGCTTCACTTTTATTTTTAAAGGCATTCGAAATCGAATAGAATCCCACCATGACCCTTTTTCACTCAATCTTTCTGCTGTTAACTAATTAACTTTACTAGTTTTGCTGTTTGGCACAATGTACAGCTCCAAGTCGCTGGACTAAATTCAGCCCTCACCTTTAAATAGTCAGCTGGAAAGGACAGCAACAAGAGATGTTTTAGGTTTGGTAACTGATTAGAATTCAGCAAACACATCACCAGAATGGCAATGCAATCCGCAGCCCTTGCTCCTTCCCTTCCTCCCACCAACCGCGGCCAACCATCCAATATTGCAGCACTCACGGCTATGGGATCCGTGGCCCACACATGAAGGCGAACAACATTTTTTGGCAAGACTCTTCCAAACTGCATGGACTTGCGGTGTTGTGTACACCTTTGTACTGGACTAAGGTCAGGATGTGCTGAGTGGCTCGGAATGTAGCAGATGTGAGGACATAGTTGGCTCTGAGGGAATCTGCTGTGGGATGAAGGTGATGGTATAATTATTAGTTCCAAGCAACAGGGGAAATACAAAGCCAACCTAGTATTTAATATACATGCCCTTCCCTTTACAGACTCACACGTATAGCTGTTGAAAACGAGAGTTTGAAAGCTTCAGTCATGCCCATGAAAGTACAAAAGTCGTTGTCATTGTCATTCTTTCACGGCAATAATTATTTCCATCTTCCCGTGGGGTCGGCCTGAGCAAGTTTGGCCCAAGACTTTCACAAACCTGCTGGCCCACCTTGACATTTGACGAAGTCTGTTGAAGAAGGAATTTGTCATTTTATCAGGGTGCTGGCAATAGCTCGCCCATTCTTCACGAAGGTCACCGTGGGGTGTTTAACGTCCAATAGCTAATGCTTGCAGATTGAAACACCCAGTTTAATGTCTATCCCAGGGATAGCAGACACATTGATGAATCACGTCACAAAATCAAAGTCTCAGGTCTGTAATTTCAGCCACAAAATTGCCTCCATCAGGACATTATGCAAACATATGTTTTATGATAACTCAACTGAAGCCTTTAGCGTGGAAGTGTATTTTTATTTTTATTTGTATGGATACATCTTCACACATCAAACATTCAGCAATTTTATTTTTTATGGATAAATCGAATGCCTTCCTGACAAACTCATGTTATGGTTGTTACAATTATTGTTTACTAATGTGGCATCCTATCTGAAATGAGATTCCTGAGCATTGCTTTAACAGAAAAAAACAACTTCAAATTGTAAGACTATTTATTTAACAGATGTTCAAAAGGGTGTCCATGAAAATATCATTATGGTTTGGGATGGGGATGTTGGGTAAGCATTTTCATGAACTTTGCAAATCAGAAGAGATCAATTGTGATGAAAGACAATCTTCAAAGACTGATAGGATTTGTTAATGCAAGAACTTGTATAAATGGTTTTTCACTCAAGAAAAGGAAATAGGAGAAAAAAAAAAAAAAACAAGAAACAGCGGGAGGGGGAGAACCCCCATTAAATCTCATTTCTTCTTTTTTTTCTTTTTTTCTCACCACCACTTCATTACCATCTTTTACTCATCCCTTCAGTGCTACCTCAAGCCAAGGCAGGATCATTTTTTTAACTCACCTGGACCTTAGTCAGGTGAGCTTATGCGATCGAGCAGTGTCCGTAGGTGAGTGAGCCATTAAATCAGTCAGTCCGTAAACAATTCAGTCATTATCGCTTGAACCAAACACAGTTTTGATGAAACTTGGCCACAAGCTTCATATCTGATGCCGAACAAAGGTTTATTGACCGCATCAAAATCTGCACTCATTAAGGTGGTCTGTAGGGGGTTATTTTGACACCCCCCCCCCCCAAAAATAGGTATTTGCTCTCTTCTCTGAAACTAGACACAATTTCAATGAAACTTTACCACAACCTTCATCACCCATGATGTACCAAAGTTTGTTCATGGTGTTAAAAAAAATCATGGTCTCAGGGTGTCTGCAGGGTTTGAGTGACTGTTGCTCCTGATCCAGGTGAGCTTCAGGATGCACGGTCCTATTATTATGATTGCAACCAATTCTGGTGGGCTTGGTTTTTGGGGGTTTTTTGTCCAAACATGTTCGTGTTCTCAAATGAAATTGTTTATCTTTTGCTCTTACAAATGTTTTAAGATGTATCTTTGAAAAACAGAGAAGACATTTTAATGTTGATGTTGATGTACGAAATCCTTTTCAGTGCATTGGTGTTGCCAAAGTAGTTTCTTGGCAAAGGTTATACTGGGGGGTTTGCCATTGCCTTCCCAGAATTGCTCTTCCATGTTCTATCCTTTTGAACACTGAGCATCAACCAGGAAAGCAACACATACCATTTTTAAAGTCTTTGGTGTGACTCAGATGGGGTTTGAACCACCAACAAACCACTAACCTCCCAGACTTGGAGCAGATACTCCAATGAGAATGCCACCAAGTGTGGTGCAGAAGACATTAAATTAATTAAATAGAAATCATTGACAACCACGTGGGGAAAAAAGGTTGTGGGAATTGGGGGACACAAATAAGGCAAAAAGATTATTTACAAATTTTTGAAATGCTCACGTATGATTTTTGCCTGTAGGAATGAGAACAGCGCTGGAAGAGTGCACACGTCCATCAGGCTGAACAATCTACGTTTTATATCCCATTGAGGGGCCGGATCTACATCTACGTCCTTGACCAAAATTAAATCGGCTTGTTCTTGTCACCGAGCCAACTAATCCATCAAATTTTGTCATAACCCATCCGCAACTTTTGGAAATATCATGCTACACTGCAGATAGTTTTTGGTCTGATCTCTCCATAGGGAAAAATCACATTACAAAAAATTATCGTTTCCAGATTTCAGCACAATGGAATCGATTCTTATTCATCATGTATCCAACCATTCTACCAAGTTTCATCCGAATCTGTCCACAACTATTTGAAATATCATGCTATATGTTGTCTTTGGCCTCATCACTCAATGGTGAAGAATCACTTTAACAAATATAGTATCGAATCTTTACCAAAATGCAAACAATTTGTCCTTGTCACACACCAAACTTGCCCACCAAATTTTATCAGAATCTGTCCATAACGTTTTGAGATATACTGCTCACAGACAGACAGACTGGGATCAAAACATAACATCTGTCCACCTTCGGAGGCAGAAGTAATAAAACAAAAATCAATTTTCTAGATCTTTTGGTACACAAGGCCACTGAACAGGTGTGTTGATTAAACGTTTATTGCATATGATATGCAACTGGCTTGAAGGGTGTTGGTGTTCCCCTCGAAACACATGGAGCTTATGATTCTGGCATCACAAAGACTGTTTTGGCTTGTCGATTGTCCACTAATGCTGTAATACATGTCATGGTACACCGATGTCTCCAATTGTCCTTGTCCTACATGTGATAAATGATAGTCTCCCTCATGATCTGTAGATAACTGTTAAAAATGCATATTGCTGAATAGATTCTATCGATGTCATGTGTATACAATATACATATATATATATATATATATATATATATATATATATCTTCTCTTCTTTTTCTTCTTTCGGCTGCTCCCTTAAGGGGTCGCCACAGCAGATCATCCGTATGATCCGCATAGTGATTTGGCACATGTTTTACGCCGGATGCCCTTCCTGACGCAACCCTGGTCGCCTCTTATGACTCAGGGATATGGTACACCGATTTTAACCGGGGGTTCACACCGGCCCAGTATACTGGTACTCATTTCTCCGACCTCGGAAGGATGACAGGCTGAGTCAACCCCCTGGTGTATTAATTCAGT
>NC_140962.1:78756252-78806252 GCF_056783735.1 Eptatretus burgeri | reverse complement strand
ATATATATATGTATATATATATGTATATATATATATATATATATATATATATATATATATATATATATATATATATATATATATATATATATATATATATATATATATATATATATATATATATATATATATATATATATATATATATATATATATATTACACAACATGGTGAAATTTATTCAAGAAAATTTGAAGAATAAGATGCTTTGGTCACAAATATACATACATACAAACATACATAACCATGTACGTTCTCTCCATTATATTAAGATTCTAGTCTATTGGAACATACCTTTTCAACGTTCAGTTCTTTTTTAGATCCGATAGCCATCCACCCTTTTGACCCTTCGACCCCTTACACTCCTTGAGAACCCCCTTTACACTCATTAGACCTTTACATCCCCTAGATCCGCTATACTGAGCTTAAATGCGCAAACTCCACCCACCCTCACCGTTGGGACGGGGATGGTTGAGGGGGGGGGGGTTGGTGTGGGGTGGTGAAGCCTAACTTGAGCCTTGAGAGTATGTTTATTTCTTATGTATTGTTTGAACTTGACTTGGACCATGACCATGTATATTAATTCTGTGTTGTTGAACCTTGCCTTCATCTATTAATTCCATTACATACTGTCCTACTGGAATGTAACTTTTAGTCCTCTCGATATCAAAGACGCTTTAGACCCCTTACACTTATTTAGATCCCTTTGACACCTTCGACCTGTTCACCCCTTCGACTCTTTTAAGATTCTTTAGACTAAGCTTAAATGCACAAACACCACCTACCTCCAATGTGGGTATGAGGGAGGATTGGGGGAGGGTGAGAGGTGTATAGGGGCAGGGGTGAATTATTGATTGACCTATGTGAGTATGTCTTAATTATGTACTGTTTGAATGTAACTTGGACTGTGACTGTGGATTATTTATGTATTGTTACGGATTCGCGCCCGCCGGCGTGCTGACGGCCACGTAACTCGAATCGCGGCACGTCGCCCACCGGACGGACAATTCAGTCGTGACCCTCTCGGACTAACGCCGGGAACCAGTCACGGGTGGACCTTTCGGTCTCACCGCGATCGAGCCAATCAGCCCCCGCGTGGGATAGGGTTGCTCGCCAAATTCGACCTACCTAAGTACCCACGCGGAGGGTAGACCGGGCGATCGCACCTCGCCGCAGGTCGACTTCGGACACGGGCCACTTAAGCGACCCGTTCCGTACTATCGGAATAACCGAGCGGTGTTATCGTCGACCTCGACGGTTCGATTAATTATCGGGCGTATTCAGCCCACTACCAACCCTTTACGTGAAGCAAGATGAGGATTCAATGGGAGAAATGACGAAGCGAAGCGGGAAACAGTTCAACACAAAGCACATTTATTCGCGGCACACGGGAAGCACACATATACAATTCCACCAAAAGCACACAGAAAAGAAAAACACAATTCCATTTACACAAAAAGCAAATATAAAAGCGAAAACACAATGCAGAGCTAATACCGACTACCGAGCACACGGCAACACTTATACAATTTTACTTCACAGAGGGCGCCGACAACACATACCCAAAACCAAGGAAAGAATACCCTCAAGGATGAGGCGGGCCTGAGGCCGAGACCGGGTCGCGCCTACCCGTCTGGTGATGAGACGCGGAGCGGCGATGGCGCCTCAACTCCGCGGGCCTCGTGGACAGTGTCTGGTAGGGGGTGGGAAAGGGGCCCCCTTGGTCGCACTATCTCAGCGCGGGGGGAAACAGGAGGGGGTTGCTGATGCTCCGGGTATCGAGGATTCTTATTGTCCCGCGACGAGCGTCTCCACCTCGGCCAGGTCGCGCTGTCGGCCTCCCTCGGGTGCAGCTCTCTGCACGACGCGAGCACCCCCTCGTCTGCCCTCGCCGCCTCTCCACAGCTCCGTCCCCTCCGTTCCGACTCCAACGCACACGACGACCAGCTCCTTCTCGCCAACTCCACCGCCCGCGAAGTCTTAACTCTCTGATCTCGACTCTCCTACTCTCTTCCTCTCCACCTCTGGACTCTACTGGACTGACGAACACAGTCCTTTTATCAGCCCCGTAGCTTCGCCCTTGACCCCCTCCCTTTGACCTTTCACCTCGCTCCCCATTGGCCCGAGAAAAAGTGGGCGTGAAGGCTTTTTGATCCATAAATTTGCATATATCGATCGCCCTGGGGGCGGGGCCAATTCGCCCCTCGCTCACCGATTGGACGGCAAAAAGTGGGCGTGTGTCGTTTTTGATCCGTTTTTGAAGCACAAAATCCGTGATTTTGTACACGCTGTTCGGCGCGCGCCCTGCACGAGTCCAACACCGGTACCCACAGGCGGCGCAAGAACGGTGGCGAGGCGACGGTTGCGAGGTGTGACGTGAAGGTCGTGGCGGTTGTGGTGAAGCGGCGTTGTGGTTGGTGGTTGATGTTGTGGTTGTGGTGGTAATCATGGCGGTTGGTCCAAAATAAAGATAGTAAAAGAAAAACGGCTATCCTGAAGAGTCGCAGCACGCATGAATGACATGTATTCCCACTAGACAACGGGTTTGGGCCTAACTACACATGTACTTACCGAGATACCTCACCTAAGGGACCTGAATGGTGGTTTGCGAATTTGGTAACCACAACAGTATTATTGGACCATGCTTACATCTATTAATTTTGTTAAATAGTATTTGAATGTAACTTTTAGACCTGTAGACACCACACACCCTTTAGATCCCTGACACTCCTTTAGACCCCTTTAGACCCTTTTAAGACTGAATAGACCTTTACACCCTTTATACCCTTTGGAGATTTAGACCTTTTAGATACGTTAGACCCTTTAAACACCCCCTTGACACCTTATACGTTTCCATCCTTTTGAGCATTTAGACTTCTTCATACCCATTTAGACCCTTTTAAGACCCTCACACCTTCAGACCCCTTGGTCCCCTTCATACACATTTAGACCTTTTAGAGACCTTTCGACCTCCTTCAACCATTTAGACACTTTTAAAATATAATGGAGAGATCTTTTATGACCATTGAGACCATTTGGACACTTTAAGACCCCTTTTGCTCTTTCATGCTTCGATCCCTGCGACCCGTTGAGACCCCTTAAAGACTCTTTAGACCCATTACACCCCTTACTGATTTTGATTTGAATTGGACCCTTTTTAGACCTTTAGGACACTTTTTACCCCTTATAAAATTGAAAACAATCCCCCGAATATTTTTTTCACTATCTTTTCCATGCACCACTCACATCGCATCACAAGTTCCAATGACGAATCGAAACTGATATCCCAAAGTGAAACTGATGTTGGAAAGTGAAACTGAAACTACTGAACTCTCGATAATTGAATAGGAAAATGGATTGCTGTGAGAAATACTGAATGGAAATTGGCGAAAGCAAAGCTAGTGGAGTGTAGGAGGGGGTCGGTTGGGGCTGAAGAAGCCACGTGGAGAGAGATAAGTGCCTAGACATGGTCGGTTGGTATGTGAAAAACTTTGGTGATCTTCGATCAGGCGGTAGGCTTAAAAAGTACCCAAATCAGTTTCCCAGCCGAGCTTGCATAATTTCACCCTCACTCCTAAGCAGGACTTTGGAGGTACAACAATCAGGATTGAAAATCTTAGCTGGTGGAATGGAACGAGGTTGCCAAGTTTACCAGATCCACCCAATGCGATACCTGCTCACTGAATATTTATGCTGAAATCCAGTTTTTACCAATACACACTCCAAAAATTTCTCATTTGAGGTGAGACATATACGAACCTGGTGGAGATAGGTACCCTGCTAATATACATAGATAATAATACTGACAGTTTTGCAATGTATCAAGAGAGTAGCATAATCCATAAAATGATAGCCACTTACTTGTACATATTAAACATTGCTTCGTGCAATCATTTTTTTTCATCTTGTGTTTTGTAGACAATTTAGTTATATTAATTCTGAAATTATTTTTCAGATCTGTCTGTGTATTAAGCTTACCCATTAGCTTGAATTCAAAGAGTCAACGTTATTGCTGTAAATGCTTTTTTTGTCTTTAGCTTGTGATCAGCCGATTATTCTTGTCTACGAAGTCATCACCAACTCGACATCAGGTTATTTAGGGTTTCATAGCAAGTTGAATTTTCCACCGACTGGAAAATTCAAGTGCATGCCTTGGAAGGGCTTTCCAGGGTGCATTTTTGTCGACAGAAGGATAATAGCAATTTCTTCGTCAGCAAAATCATGTAATATTTTGAAGGCTCAATAAAGTATATTATGATATAAATTATGTACTTGATTAACAAGCATCTCCAGTTCCAAAATATTTTGACATATATTTTGCTCCAAGTCGTATTTGCATATCCGGATAATGTCCGCTTGGTCCATCCTGCCCTTCTATGCTAGAGAAAACCCACTCCTGTGTTGTTTTACTCCACCATAAACCTAATTTTGATTTTTTCTTTTTTCATGTAGAGATCACAAAATGGCAAAAAAAATTCCTGCAGTTTTCACTATTTCACGATCTCTGTATTACTTCAGTGTGGTGTTCTTCATCCAAGTCTTTTAACTATACTTTCTACATACCTCACAAATGCTCAGTCATATTTTGAACAAATGGGTTATAGGGTGCCTTTTGTGTCCTTAGATGGACCCAGTGCAGAAGGCCGTGGTCACTCATACATTTGGTGTGCCTCTCATGCCTCGTCGGAGACAGTTGTTCACTTGTAACCTCTGTCAAATCCGCTTCAATTCTGAGGTGAGAAAACATTCCACGAGGTTCTGTCAAATAAACAATGACAGAAAGAGAAATGTGTTTATATTTCAGCTTTTTTCATTGCTCATTTTTTGACTATGAAGACTATGCTTATGGAGAAATGTGTGCTATGTAACTGCCTTGGGCCTTCGAGTGTACCGTCCCAATGGACTCCACCTTGTATCCCCTATTTATTGACCATGCATTTTTAAAGGGAACTTTTTTAACCTCCAATTGTCCAGCTTTTGGCAGCTTGGCTTTCTTTGAGTGAATGCATGAACACTGGTTGCAGCACCAGGCCAGCGCACACTTTAAAGGAAACAAGCACTCGAAGCGACTCACGTCCTTAGAGGCTGGAAAGGGACGAAGAAGACGGAGTTGTGTGGGGGACCGGAAAGGAGGTGGTGCCACAAGCAAAACCAAGATGGAGCCTGTAACCAACTTGCGTTGCACCAAAAAAGATTCTGGTATGAATATTGGTGAATGGTACTTCATTTATTTTTATTATTTTATTCTTTGCATTCTGGCTCCATTTATCATTGTTGCTTACTTCTGGGCCGGGTTAGTGAGCAGCTCAGTTTTTTGGTTGGTTCCATCGTGCTTTGTTCTTTTACTTCCTCCCTTTTATGCCGATTTAATGACCCTCTGCTTTTGTTCATTTATAACCTCCCAATAATTTCCAAATATTCACACAAACATTCTGACTCAGTTTTTCGAATATAAGAAATTTGACAGTAATTATGTTTAACATTTAGCAGAATGGTTGCTTTATTGTACAACAATTGGAATTTCTATTTTGGAGCTTTCGTTGACTTTGCACGAAAGTCCTTGCTTTTAGGAGGATGAATCCGCATTTAGATTACCAAACAATATTCTCAAATAAAGAGTATCTGCGAATCACTTTCAAAGTTAAAATACATAATTTCTATAAGGTGAAAATAAATCTTCAGTTGTGTTTCTCAAGAAGGATATTGTGGCCTGTACTATATATTTTTGGAATTGTATATTTGTAGAGATATACCTAATGCATTTCTCAAGCTAATTTCATCACAGACATATAGTTTCTGAATATTTATTGACACCACCAGGCCTGCCATTAATGCTATTTAAGCATTAACAAACGAAAAAAATTCCCATTTACTGTAATTTATGAACTTTTGTTTGAATAATAAAATTAATTTAGATCTAATTTTTTTGAGTTTGATGATGATGAGCAACGCTTTTTGTCTACTTTGGAAATCCTGGAATTACAATCTTAAAATTCCAGTTTAAAATGGATGTTGGAATATCTCTCATATAAACGGTAGGCACGTTTAGTCTCATAAAATATTCCGTAAAGAGTTTCATGTTCTCTCTCTATTGAGTGCAGCCTGTGGCTGCTGGTTGCATCATTGGTTGGGATGCGGCTATGCCGCTGATGCAGTGTCCCCCTTACCAGTACACTGGTGCTCATTTTGCCGACCTCGGAAGGATGACAGGCTGAGTCAACCTCCTGGTGTATTTTAATTCAGCGGCCAACGGGGCTTGAACTAACGGGCCAAGGACCCTAGGATCCCAAGCCGCCACCCTAACCACGAAGCCAACACCAGGCTTTCGTTTCATATTGATATTGCTTGAGACTGACTAGGATATTTTGTTATAAGGACATGTCGCCTATATTTTGAGATGAATTAAGAACATGTAATTCGACCATAATCGAGGGGTTGGCTTCAAGTACATAGAATCACAAAACCATGAAAGCAGACAGTGATCTCGCTTGTACAGTGCATTGCAGTTTTGCTTTGAGTGTTTCAAAAGGCAACTCCAGGCAATGCTTTCTACTTTAGATTTCCCTATCCGGTTACCTGGTCATGGTCACTTCTCTTGGTCCTCTGAGAAACCTGCTTCCAAAAAGCTAAGTAATTGTTCTGGATTAGTCTGGGGTGCCATAACTTTTCTGTTCTCTGTTTGTGTTGATTGTTGTTCTCATTGAGTGCTTACTCCTGTGCATTTTTGTCATGCTTATTTATTTATTTCAATCCTCCATCTCAGGCTTCGATATTTTTGGGCCAACCCGTTTTTTTTCATTGTTTTTTCCCCAAATGTTTCTCATACCCACAACATGTCTCCAAATATTATCTCCCATTAGTTGCCACTCTCCCTTTACTTCCTTCTTAAGCATTCTATTTAATCCCAGTATATTAAATAAAGCAATACTCTGTGTGTATATATGTATGTATATCTGGAAATCATGGAAAAAAAACCAGGGCTGAGCCAATCTCCACCAAATTTTCAAACATGTTGGTAGTACCCAGCGTCATGTCATATCATGGCCACAAAAAAATCTCCTCCCTGCGAGGGTGTGGGGGCGAGATTACTTGCCAATGCCTTTGAAGGGAGCGAGTCTCGTACAGATTTAAAGAAAAAAAATATTCTTCTTTCTCCCCTCTTTCCGCATCAATTTAAACCACTTCAAACGGCAGTTGCTTCTCCCTCCGTTTTTTATTGCAAGTGCTTCATTTTCGCTCATTTTATCCCAGGTATTGTTACTTCTGATCCATCAGATTATTCCTCCTCACTCCAAAAAATACAAACAACAAAAAAAACCTCTTCGTTACTCCAACCCCCCCCCCCCCCAAAAAAAAAACAGCAACAACATCAGAAAAAAAAAACTCAATCTGTCATGCATTGTTACTCCTTCATTCTTTACAATATTCTTCATTCTTCATTCCTTCTGCTTTACAATATCCCCAAACTGAATAAAATCTTTCTTCATTTTGAAGCTCTTAATAACATTACAAAAATGCTTCAAAAATGATATCAAATGAAAAAAAAAATCATGGCTTTTTGAAGATCAACATCTCTCTGGCCATTCTCAGATAACAGCCTCAGCACCAGTGAGTTTGGCAATTCTGTCTGACTGCAAGCAGCCATCGTACTTCAGGACTGGTCTCCTTTATCTACTGCCCCTAATATTAATCCAGCCTGGGAATTCTTCCACAGAAACTTGCTTTCCCTTATGCACAGATTAATCCCATCTCATCTTCAGTTATCATACCCATCCTCCCACCCATGGTACACTGAATCCTGTGGTGAGGTAGTTGCCTTGAAACAACTTTCATTATCCTCCTGGAAGACAAATCTAATCAAAGGCAACCTCAGGTCATTCCACAAGGTCCACAACAAGTGTGTGTCCAACTCTCAGGGGAGCCAGAAAACAACATCTGTCCAACTTCAAGAGTGACCTTTCAATCTTGTCATCCTCCAATAAAACTCGGTGGTCCCTTGTTAATTCTGTCTCGAGTATGCTCCCCCTCCATCCCTTCCCCCTCTTCAAATGGCACCACGGCTGACTCTACTCGTGAGAAGGACGAATGCTTCAATTCAGTGTCTGCTTCCAAATCTTGTGTCCCCAACTCCTCATTCTCTGCTCCCACCCTTCCCAATCATACTCAACTGCTCCTAAACTCCGTGCCTTTTGTACCTAAGAAAGTGGAGAAGTTTCTAGCAACTCTCAACTGATTCTGCAACTGGACCGGATGGCATCAGCTTGCATGTCCAAAAAAAACCTCCTCTGCTGCTCTTGCACTTCTTCTCTCTGTTCTTTTCACCCTCTAGTTTGCCTTAGGTTATATTCCATCTGATTGGAAGTCAGCCAACATCAATGCATGACTTTAAAAAGGTACAAAAATCTATCCCCTCCACTAAAGACCGATTGGCTCACTTCCAATCAATCATCAGCAAGGTCATGGAATCCATCATCACAGTTGACATAAAAGCATTCCTTTTCTCCAATGACCTCATCTGAGATCATTGATTCGGATCCTGACCAGGTAACTCGACCATGAACATGCTGCTTCTACTCTCCCAAAAATGAATGGAGGCCTTCAGTATCAGACATGAGATCAGGGCTGTCTCTCTGGACATATCTCGAATTTTTGATACAGTCTGCCATCCTGCCCTGCTCTCCAAACTATTTACCAATGGATTCCAAGGCCAACTCCACTTTGGATGACTGACTTCCTCCACTCTCATAGCCATGTGGCTCTCAATGGAGCCCTTTCATCTCCTCTCCCTGTCAAGACTGGAGTACTCAAGACAGTGTTCTTGGCCCCATATTATTCCGAATTTTCATGAACGATCTTTCTGATGCTCTGGAAAATCCCCTTTATCTCTTTGCTGATGACTCTACTCTCTGTCATGACATCTCTCATCATTCTGACAGTCAGCCAGCAGCCTCTTCCCTCTCTTCAGGTCAGGTATGGGAGCATGTGCCAGAACAGCGCGTCGCTGTGTCCACTTTCCGCCGGTACTCCAGGGGCCTCCGTCTGGCCATCCCCCAGGCAGATGCCAGGCCCATCCCCATCTCCTTGAGATGATGGTCAACCTGCCACAACCACGAGGCACGTGGTCAGCCCACTGGCCTCCTCCACTCATGAGACTTCATCGCTGAGAGAATCTGGTGAGCAGGATCAGCGTCAGGAAAATGAGCCACATGTCCATACAGCCGCAACTGATGCTCACGGACTATGCAGGTAACAAATCTCATCCGAGTCTCTCTCAGCAACCGCTCGTTGGACACAAAATCCGACCAGCGATAGCCAAGGATTCTCGGAAGAGACCTGGTACCAAAGGAATTAAGTCTCTGTCTCAGATCCTTGGTCAGAGTCCAAGTCTCGCATCCATAGAGCAAGACTGGAAGTACCAAGGACTTGAACACTCGGACTTTCGTCCTCCCGCACAGGTACCGGCAGCGCCACACCCCATGATCCAGTGAATCCATGACTCCCCAGGCCCGACCCAGACGTCTATTGACCTCTGACTCACAGCCAGCAGAGACATGAATATCACTGCCAAGGTAAGTGAATCTCTCCACGACCTCAACATCCTCACCACAAACAGACACAGACAGGACTGCAGCATCCAAGATGTCACCGAAAGCCTGAATCTTAGTTTTGACCCAAGAAACCCGTAATCCCAGCAGCTCCGACTCCTCATTCAGCACCTCGAGGGCCCCCAAAAGGATATCTAAAGTCTCCGCAAAGATGACTTCATCATCTGCAAAATCAAGGTCAGAGATCTTGACATTCCCAAACGATGCACCGCAGCTTGATCTCTCTGACATCCTCCCTAAAATCCAGTCCATACAAGTGCTGAAAAGTGTGGGGGCCAGTACACACCCCTGACAAACTCCAGTAACAACTGGAAATAAGTCAGAGATGGTACCACCACATTTCACAGCACTCTCAGTACCAGAGTCGAGTTCGACATCAGATCGATCAGTTTTGGTGGCACTCCACGAAGACCAAGAATCTTCCAGAGGAGATCCTGATTCACTAAATCGAACGCTTTGCAGAGATCAACATAGGCTGCAAGCAGCCCCTGCCGAAACTCTCGTCTGCGTTTGGTGAGGACACGAAGAGCAAGGATACGGTCAATCGTTGACCTCTTTGGTGTAAAGCCTGACTGCTCTGGACGCTGGTGCTCAAGCAGATGGTGGCGAACCCTATCAAGAATTCTCCGAGCAAAGACCTTGCTCGGCACTGAGAGCAGCATCACCCCTCGGTAGTTGTTGCAGTCTTGGCGATCACCCTTCCCTTTTCAGAGAGGAACAACAAGGCCCCTCTTCCAATCAGTTGGGATGATGCCTGTGTTCCAGGCAGAGCACAAAACTGCATGTAACGACATGAGTGCAGCATTTCCACCAGCCTTGAGAAGTTCAGCATGGATGCCACAGATCCCTGCAGCTTTGCCCCATTTCAACTGGTTCACCGCAGCCCGTGTTTCCACAAGCGAAGGTGGACCATAGTTGATTCGAGGGTCAGCAATAGGGATTGTAACACCCTTGGTGTCCAACTCAACAGCTGGGGGATCAGCCTGGTACAACCGCTCAAAGTAACCGGCTCAGCGGGCCTTCACTTCAGACTCCTCTGTCAAGAGCCTACCACTCTCTGCTCTAACTGCAGTGCTCCGAGGGATGGGCTTGGATGAACGTAATGCGCGAATTCCCCTGTAAGCAGGACGAGAATCACCTGTCCACAGGTGATGCTCTACCCCCTCACAGATTCCTCGCACATAGGCCTCCTTGTCCACCCTCAGTGCATGTACAGTTTTACCCCTCACCTCCCTGAACAGCTCTGCTCTGCCATTCAGCCTGGCCCTGCGACTCTGGTCAATGGTACCCAGTGTCCCTTGAGAGACAAAATTCTTATTTGCCCTGCGGTGAGTTCCAAGACATCCACCAGCAACATCAAGGAGGGTGGTCTTGAAGGCACTCCACAACTCTTCAGGACCCCCCAAAGCAGCCAGACCCCCCAAGTGTCCACTCAACCTGTTCGCAAACTCCTCAGCTACTCTCTCATCCCTGAGCTTGCCAACATCCAGCCTTGGCTGGGATGGTACCATTCTCCAGGATTTAGAGTGCAGCTTTAGAGTTGCTACAACAAGCCTGTGGTCAGTATTGAGGAACTGAGCACTCTGGTAGACCTGCAGTTCTGGATCATCCTCCAACGACCATCAACGAGGACATGGCCAATCTCCTTTGCCACACCGCCAGCATTGGAATACCAAGTCCAGCGATGAGCTTGTGGGTGCTGAAACCATGAACCAGCCACCCTAAGTCCATGACTTCTTGCAAAGTCAAGGAACTTAGTGCTATTCTGGTTCATAGTTCCTGACCCATGGGGACCAACACACACCTCATAACCATCCCTATCAGTTCCAGTCGATGCAGTGAAATCCCCCAAGACTAGAAGTGTATCCCGTCTGGGGCACTGATCAACCACAGACTCGAGCGTGGCGTAGAATGCATCCTTCATGGTGAGATCACTCGCCTCAGTCGGAGCATAAACAGAGACCAGGGAAATGACACCTAAGGAGTGACGAATCCTTAATCTCATAATACGCTCGTTGACCGGTGTTACCTCAATTATCATTGGGGTCAGCTTATTGGACACAGCTACAGCAACTCCTTGGGTATGGTAACCATCAGAGCGACCAGACCAATAGTAGGTGCAACCACCCACCATTATCTCGCCGCAATCCGGTCTCCGAACCTCAGAGAGAGCTGCAATCCCGATGTCCAAACGCTTGAGCTCAGATGATAACAGAGACAGGTGATCATCCTCTCTTAGGATAGGACATTCCAGGCACCCACCCGAAGGGACCGCCTCAGGTTGACCCAAGGAGATCGCCTTCTGGTCGACGACACCTCAGCACCACTCCGACACACTCTCCCGCAATCTGACCCAGGGATGTTACCCCGTGGTTTCCCTCCTATCATCAAAGATCGGGGGTCCCGAAGGCTTTGCCCCAATCCTGTCATCCGGTGAGCTGCCCTGCGAAGGGAAGCTGCACAGGAGGTACTCCCACGGAGTGGGTTTTCAGATTTTTTTTTTCTCTTCAGACCTTGACAAAATCACAAACTGGTCAGAAACTTAGAATTTGTCTTTTAATCCTGAGAAATCCCATACACTCATTATCCTTCTCTAAAAGGACTGAACAGCAAACCCTCCTATCTACTTTCTTAACAAGTTCTGTCACTAAAACTCTCAGGTCTGAATCTCAGCCATGATCTTTCTTGAGCAAACCACATTTTGAAGTTGGCTTTCAAAGCCAGTCTTTGAATGGGCATCCTCTGTCGTGCAAAGTCCTTCCTTGGCACACCTGAACTCTTGTCCACCTTCAAGGCTTTTATCCGCAGCTTGATGGAATACTGTTACACCCTGCTCGGACAGTGCCTCTGCTTCACACCTTTCTCATCTTCACACCATGGAAACCAAGGACTTCAAGATCGTTGGAATCTCCATCGACGAAGCTGAGTCTATCGGCCTATCACAATTTGCCATCACGGATATGTCAGTGGCCTCTCTGTCTTCTTCTGCCTCTTTCTGGTCTTGAACCCTCTGCTTTCTCTTTGCTTTGTACCCCCCCCACCCCATGTTTCGGCAGGGCGCACATGGTCCAACAGCAACCCCCTTCTAGTTAAACTCCTAAAATCCAGAATCACTGCTCACCTCCACTCATTTGTTACTCTTTTTCCCTTCCTGTGAAACCAACATCTACATCCTCTTCAATCTCATTCTTCCCTCCATGTCTTCAACCCAGCTGTTCATTACCACATCAGATCATCCCCCATCCAAAACTATGATTTTTTCTTCACCAGTTAACCTCTTCCCCCAAAAAATTATCCACCGCCAGCATTCTTCTCCCCCCCCCCCTCGTCTCTTGTTGTCCATCTCCCTTTATTTTGTCCCTGTTGTTGGCATTTCCCTTTTTTCTTTCTGCTGTTCCTTTTCTTAAATCCATTTTGTTATATCCTTTTGTTATATCCATCCCAATCCGTTCTGTGTTGTCGCTCTTCCATGAGCCTTGACCTTGTATTCAAAAAAAAAAAAAGAAACATTCTAATCCTCAGCCAGAGGTCTCTTCCAGTCCATGTTTGCAACAGCAACTGTTACATTTCCCGACTGTGTGGGATAAATGCTCAATACCTTGACTTTTGTGCTTCTTCGCTTGTGATGAATTTTTATGCAGTTGCCAAGACGACCATATTTCCACAGACCTTCGAGTCAGATTCTGAATATATACTTCCCAATGAATAAAGTGGAGATGATGCATTGTATTTGTTTTGCTTTGGCTGCAAAAGTTTTTAAATTAAGTGAACTTTGCTCTGTGTTTGCCTGGATTTTCAGAGAACCATCTGCTGCTCAAAGTGTACCGTACAGTCCTCCCGAAGAACAAGTGTCTGTTTGTGTTTATGTTACATTAATGAACCAGTGGTAATGAGCTCACGGTTTTTCATCAACAGCATGTTGTTGCCAGATGAGTGCACATGGCACAAATCAATGTTCATTCTTGGTTGCAATTGCAGAAAGGGCAAAACTTTCAACTCTCCTTCTGTATTGTTCCTGAGCAATTCATTTCTGTTTCGGCTTTAGTCTGATAGTGTTGTATTGTCATGTTCTCAAAAGGTACATCTTTAGGTATCACGTGATGACAAATATTTGATTGGTAATAGCTTTCTTCATTTCTCAGAAATGTTCTTCATGTGTTGTCCATCACTGCTTCCACTTCCACTCTGTAGAGAATGGAGAAGTAATATCGGCAACACGTGACATGAATGCCATCTCTCGGAGCAGCCTTTCACTTACCCCAACTCAGCCTCAGGAGTGCTGTGTTGTAAAGCTCACGGAGAGGAGTGTGGACATTGCCAAGGATGGCGAGGCAGAAGATGCTCAGGCTCAGCGTTTGCTCTACTGCTCGTTGTGCAAAGTGGTTGTGAACTCTCGGTCACAACTGGAAGCACACAACAAAGGTGAGGAAGGCCCCGATGTGACATTGATTCTTGGCCTGAAAGCAGAACTACATCTAAAATACAGTGTTAAATTATAGCCATTTATAACTGAAGTTGATTAAAAGGCCTGAAGACCAGAAATGGCAAAAAAAAAAAAACCCTCAATATTTCTGATTCAAAGCTCAGTGCTGTCTATTCATTTAATTTTAGGGGCATAAGATTTCCCCACCTTTCTGACCAGAGGAATCTTGCCTTAGCAGCTTGATATGTCTGGTCGAGAAAATAACTCAAAATGACGAAGCAACTTTGGGCTTTGTGAAGTCCTTTGATGGTTTCTATCCTTAGGTTCGAAGCACAAGACAATGATCCAAGCCCGCGATGGTGGTGGTGTCATCAAGGCCTTTCCAAGGTTGGGTACTCGGCCGCATGGCCCTCAGGAGACCATCAAGACGAGTCTGCAAGACAAGACATTTTATTGTGAGACGTGTGATGTTCACGTAAACTCGGAAAGCCAGCTGAAACAGGTAGTATGCTGAACCGGCCATTACTATGATTTTTTTTGTTTTTTATTCATCGGTGAAAAAAAAAAAAATTCAAATTATGAGAAAAATGTCAGACTTTTAAGAAAAACCAAGAAGCCAGCTTTTGAAAATTTTACTCTCACTGGTCATCTACATACTGTACGTGTATATAAATGGCAAGAATTTAACCCTGTCGTGACCACACATTCTTCTCCCCTTTCTGTGCAGTATTTTTTTTACTCTCCCCCTACCTACTTTTCTCGTACATATTCGATATGGACAAAAGGTACCCATGTGGTTAATATATAATAATACCATTCCTTTCGCACTGTAAAGGCACACAGGGCTGCCGAGACAGTTTCATTCACAAGCAGTACAATCCTGGATGGGTCACCACTCCAACACAGGTTACCCTGATTGGTTATTACCCCAGTACACTGGTACTGATTTTGCTGACCTCGGAAGGATGATAGGCTGAGTCAACCCCACCTGATGTTAATTCAACAGCCAACAGGGGCTCAAACTCAGGACCCTGAACCACTAAGCCAACACCAGACTTTACCCATGTGGTTACAAACAACAAAGTGAGATTATATATTATTGGGAATTCACGCCTGCCGGCGTGCGAACGGCCGCGTAACTCGAATCGCGGCACGTCGCCCACCGGACGGACAATTCAGTCGTGACCCTCCAGGAACTATCACCCGGAGTCAGTCACGGGTGGGCCTTTCGACCTCACCACAATCGTGCCAATCGGCCACCCGCGTAGGATAGGGTTGTTCGCCAAATTCGATCTACCTAAGTACCTGCGCGAATGGTCGACCGGGCGATCGTACCTCGCCGCAGGTCGACTCCGGACACGAGCCGCTTGGGCGGCCGTTCCGTACTATCGGGATAACCGAGCGGTGTTATCGTCGACCTGGACGGTTCAGATTAATTACCGGGATCTTGCACCTGCTACAAACCCTTTACGTGAAGCAGGATGGAGAGTCAATGGAGAAAAGACAAAGCGAAACGGGCACCGTTCAACAAGCAAGCACTTTATTTCACGACACACGGAAAGCATGTATATACAGCCATACACAAAAAGCAAATGCAAGAAGAAAAGCAGTTAAAACCGACTACGCGCACACACGGCAACACTTATACAGTTCTACTTTACGAGACACGGCGCCACAACATGCATACAAAAACCCCAAAAAGAAAATGGTGACTTCCCTTTGGGCTGTCGAATCCCTCTCCCACGTCCGTCGGCGTGGTCGCGCCTGGCCGCGACTCCAATCCCTGGCGTGGTAGGCGAGTCCTCTCGGCGTGCCTCGCGCCGGCACGTGTTGGCCGCTCGACGCCACGGACGGGGTTTCTGGCGCTATCTCAGCGCGGATAGAAAGGGGGGGGGGGAAACGTGGTTGCTCGAGGTCGTGGTGTGGGGAATGGCAGACGCTCCGTCCCGCCAGCGGGGTCTCGGGACCGCACCACAGAAGACCAAGCCAGCGGCCACCACGAAGAGGAAACGAAGACGAAGAGAGCAAGAGCCAGAGAGAGAGAAAAAGACGAAGTTAGCAAGAGCACCACGCTCCGCCCGTGTCCGACTTTTATCCCCCAGGGCTCCGCCCTTAACTCTGGCCCCGTTCTTGGCTCCACCCTCCTTCGAGAGGGTTCTCGAAGAGGGGCGTTCCCTCACCCCGACCGCCCCACGCTGGTCATCCACCAATCGGCGGCGAGCTGCCCTTCCTCCTTCCTTCACACCAAGCACGGGGAAAAATGGTGGGAAAAACAGGCGGGAAAACCTGCGCATCCTCGCAGTTCCATCGTTTGCGCCTTTGTTTGCCGTTCGGGAGCGGACGTAGTGGTGAAGATGTAGTAGCGTAGATGGTGGAGGTGGCGTGGTTGCAGTGTGGTTGGCGCTGTGATGGGGATGGCATGGTTGTTGAAATGTTGTGTGTTTGAAATAAAAGATAGAAAAAAGAAAAACGACTGACTCAAAGCGTCACAGCCCGGATGAATCACATAAATCCCCTCTATACAACGGGCTTGGGCTAACTACACATGTACCTATGAAGATATCTCACCTGAGGGTCCTTTATGGTGTAATGCGAATTTCCACAGCCGTAACAATATCTTCAATTGCTATATTCTGGTATCGTGTAGTGTATTTCCAGTGGTGGGTCACTCATGGTAATGTTAAAGTTCTACGTCCCCTAACTTTCCCCCACATGTTCCTCTCAAGTCGATCTGTCCATCCATCCATCTGTGTGATGTGGCATCTTCCTCACAGTTAATTGGGGTTTGAAACCAGTTTTTTTGGCAAATGATGCCTTCACAGCTGGATTTTTATTTCATCCTGATTTTAACCCCCTCTTCAAGCAATGAAATAATTTATACTTCTTCCAATAACACTATGAAGTGTGATGAGAAAGGTGGCACCATTGTTGTGGCCTCTCTGGTACCTCGAGTTCCTCAAGAGGTAACGGCGCTTCCCACAAGCTCAGCAGCTGTGATTATCTCGTCTAACGGTCCTGTGTTGTGTTTCGTGTATTTATCTGCACTGTATATTAATGTGTGCGAGATGTGAGTGTGTGTGTGTGTGTGTGTGTGTGTGTGTGTGTGTGTGTGTGTGTGTGTGTGTGTGTGTGTGTGTGTGTGTGTGTGTGTGTGTGTGTGACAGCTGCACTCTGAGGTTTCGATCCTGTAAAAATAAATAAATAAATAAGAAAACCTCATCGAAAGGCCAGTGCATACATTATGGAGTTTATGGAAATTGGGAAAGGAAAAATCAAAACAAAAGACATTGCATTTGAATCTGTCGATCAAGTGCACATCATGGAGCAGATGTTTGTTATTAGTCTCGCCCCTAAGGGGCTGCGAGACTATTTTAATGCCTGTTGTCTGTCTGTCTGTCTGGCTGTTTCCCTGTGTATCTGTGTGTATGTCCACATCTACATATTTTTGCTTCAAATTTTTTTTTCCTCTGCAAAAGTTTAAACATCGGAGGGACTCCCCATGGAGAATATTTTAGTGATAATTGACGTCATTGGTCACATCGAATGACAAGAATATTGGGTTAAAGGAAAAAAAATTGACCTCCTCTCAGAAACTGCTCAGCAAAAAAAATTTGAACTTGGCATGTGTCAAATCAACTCCCATGGGGTATATAAGGCGATAAGGATGATGTCATTCGTGAAGTGGTATTCCAGTCATAATTTGTTGAATTTAAATCCTTATCTGAAAAACTTGAAACTTCATATCTGATATATGACCGGATTTGAGTGAAGAATTAAATTTATGCCATCATCGGCCACTTGGTCCTCTGACCATATTGGATTGAAGATAATAATGTAAAAAAATCTTCTTCTCCAAAACCGCTTAATTAATTGATGCGAAATTTCATCCATATGATCGACTAGCCATGGGGAATATAGTTTTTTTTAATGTTTTTCGTATTTATCTGCATTGACACAATTTAGCCTGAATCTGCATAAGAGTGGCCATTAAATATCTTAATCAATCAACAAAGCGCTGGATAATGGCAATGTATGTTGCATAATAGGGTGCATGGATGATATGGGTATAGGTATATGGGCCATAATAACAGTGAGCCTTAATAGTAGCGTGCTCAGTTAACGCTGGTATTTTTGTTCATAATGAGGCGAGACTATCAGTCAACTGAGTGCCAATCTCATTAATCAAGGGATAGTCTCATGGAAATACATAGCAACACGTACAACATTAATTGTTATTATCTTTATAACCTATTGTTTGAATAGGTTACAAGCATTGAATTGGAGGTTGACATTGTCAGGTTTAAAATATAATTTTTTTATAATTTTTTTTTAAATAATAGCACATTAAGGTGTATATCGTCCATGTTTCACATGCTGACCATTATGGAACCACAAAAAGGACAGAATGCAAGATTTTACCTCCATCCTGATTTCCTAATGTCAAGAAGAACATGCTATCTGTCACTTATTTGAAGAGAAGATCTGGTAGGATCAATGAGATGTAGAACCTGGTGTGCACTCCTACAATCCTGGCCCCTCCCCTTGTCACCACCACTTTTTGGACAGGGAGGGGACAAGATGCTTGAGTAGGAAGAATGAGACTTCCATAGCTTCTTCCATAACCACACTGGCCCCTTCCATGATACCACAACTGCAGCAATAAGGGTCCAATGGTAGACTTCAGCCAGGGTGAGCATGGAGGAGTGGCCACAGTACTGAGGCAGGAAAAAAAAAACTGGGAAAGATAGAAAACACAAAGGCAGAACACTACACACAGCTCACTTTCTGTATGCTCATTGCAAGACAGTTAAGGTGAATGAGACTGTCTTCTTTTTGTGAGAAGCTTCTTTGGTGAAATACTATCTGGTGACCTGCTCACATGCAGGAGTGTACCTTTGGATCTGGAACTCCAGATTACCCCGTGCAAGGCCTGATTGACACTTGGACTTGTTTGATTGACTGAACATGAATTTACCATTTTCAATCGTGAGGCTGTCTTAAGTGCCTGCTGTGCTTTAGGGCATGCTCCTTCATGTGGTCCTGTGGATTCTCACCTTTACATCGGTTTTCTCACTTTCTTGAATAACTTTGGTTGATTACTGAGGCTGGACTGGCCAAGAAGCCATGCTTTAGGCTTAGGGCATGCTCCATGATTTGCTTCTGGGCTTTCTGACCTGCACCAAGACAGATATCCTCCTTGCTCTAGTAATCTAGTTAATCACCAACTTGAGCCATGAACCATGGCTGGGAGGGAGATAAACAACAACCAAACTTTCAACCGAGGACAAAAAGGTCAAGGGTCCCTGTGAGTGTTTTACATGTGGTCTCTTTTGCATGTATGAGTGTTGTTGCATGCACAGACTGTGTAAGATTCTCAGGCTAAAGATTGTTTGCATACATTATATGTGAATGAACTCACAATCGTCAGCCGTGTTTGTGTGTACATGTGCATGCACACGTCTGTGTATTTTAAACATGATATTTTCTTTTCTGCAACCATGGAATTCCTTCTACAGGTGAAGCATATGCTTCCATACCTTGAGACATTAGACAGTATAAAGTAAATTTGGCGATGGTGAAAGCGGAGAAATGTAAACAGCTTGCCTTCTTCGTCGTTGGCGGACAAGGTGAAAGGTCCATCAGACCTTAGGAGGATAATACTTGGTCGCTGAGCAGGTCAATTGAACTTCGGGTTCCATGTGACCGTAGGATTTGAAACAAAGTGGTGTCACTGGCATGGATTTCAAAAACCCATCACATTTCACGGGTGTGTGACAATTTCTGTACGATAATTGAGATTTTGATTTTTATCGCCTCCAAATTGGGACTGTCAGGACTGTTGGATTTGAACCTAATCGCCTCCAATGGGGATTCAAACCAGAGTGGTATCGGTGGAATATTTTGAATTGGCTCACTCTCAACTGACTTTGTAATTATCAGAGTTATTCCAACTGAGTATGGACAGCATGCGGAATATCCACTCTATGACCTTTAATGATAATGGGCAAGATGTGGTTTTATAATAAAGCATGGAAGAAGTTTTGCAATGAATTCGGTGTGCCGAGGGAGGCTGAGCCATATCGCGTAGTGTAGATTTGGGACGGATGTTGCTGGGAATCATACATTGAATGGATCTTCACAAACCCAGTGTGAATGATTTTAATGCAAAAATTGATGTTGAAATTAAGGATTTTAATTACAGTTGATATGAACAATCCTGGTATCAACGCAAATGCGGTATTGCTGATTAAAGTCCTAAAATTGATTCAAAGTTTAGAAGTGTCGATACAGAGATCGCAGGTTTGAATAAGAGTGTGAGTGCTGAAATTGCCACATTGTAAGGGGTAGATGTGTAACAACATTGAGGAAAAAAAAATCTCATGAGGAGATACAGACAGATGTCACAGTGATATTAAAAACAAAGCAGGTGATTTAAAGGTCCCCTGACATGCAAAAGTACTGAAATTTCATTTATATACTTGCACAACCCACGCTCTGCACGACATGTTGGGTTGGGTGTGTTTGAGAAAGGAACTGATGCAGAGTATCAGTAGTAATTTTACTTTAATGCAGTAAGTGGAATACGATTTCACTGTTTCAGAACCAGTTTATTTACTTTTTTTGTACCATGCACCTCATATGGTCTTTGAGATAATGTAAGCCGAATATCACGTGACTCGAGCGCAGAACAAAGTCGAATATAGCGTGACACGAAACCACAAACTCGGAAATAATATATAAGATGTCCTTTCGGAGTTTTTCATCGTGATTTCAGATCTGACAATGTTTTTTTCACAATACTCATTCTGTAAAATGTAAAATTAAAAAAAAACAAACCTCTTTGGGAACGCCCCTAAAAATTCTCCTGAAAGGGGCGTAACCCACGTGACGTCACGTACAGGATTACAAAGGCTGCACGTTGCTACTCGGGTTGGTGGTCTACGTGATTCTATTGGCTTTCTGTGCGTTTCCACATTTGATTGTCACTCAATCACTTTGTTCATTTCTGCTTCAAAAAAAATCGAACATTTGGTTTTGAATAATGGATGACATGGACTTTGATTTGTCTGGTAACGAGAGTGAGTGTGAGAGAAATGAAGGATTTTGGTTTGAATCACATGGAGAATTGTCGGATAATGTAGTCGCGGGAGGTGAAGTTCAGGCAGCTGGAAATGAAATACGGCCTTAGCACTTCGAGCCCAAAGTAGGACAAGCAGAGGAAAATGGCGATGAAATTCCCGGCGTTCATTATGATTGGGAGGACATCGAAGGAAGACTCGGAAATAACAACTGGTGAGACGAATTCCTATTCGTAATTCAATAATGTAAATTCGACTTGCATACTGCTCGATATCAGAAATAGTTTAGTGAGGTGACGTGACCAACGCAGCGCAGCGCAGCGGACATGGTTCTCCGCGGCGAATGAATCACAAGCAAGGCCGGCGCATGTCATCGGCCGTATCTCTCCGTGCATAAAACGAAGCAATCTCGCTGTCCGGATACGATGAAAACTTGTGTGCAGAACACACCTTGTGACACAATTGTCTCGAATAGTCTGATAAATCTGATGTTCTGTTGCATTTTTATTTATTTTATTCCTACTGTCGTCATGTAGCACCAGTAGAAAACAATAAGCCTGGTGTTGGCTTAGTGGTGAGGGTGGCAGCTTGGGATCCCAGGGTCCTGAGTTCAAGCCTCGTTGGCCGCTGAATTAAAATACACCAGGAGGTTGACTCAGCCTGTCATCCTTCCGAGGTTGGCAAAATGAGCACCAGTGTTCTGGTAAGTGGAACACTACATCAGCAGCATAGCCACATTCCAACCAATGATGCAACCAGCAGCCACAGGCTGCGGGAGAGAGAGAGAGAGAGAGAGAGAGAGAGAGAGAGAGAGAGAGAGAGAGAGAGAGAGAGAGAGAGAGAGAGAGAGAGAGAGAGAGAGAGAGAGAGAGAGAGAGAGAGAGAGAGAGAGAGAGAGAGAGAGAGAGAGAGAGAGAGAGAGAGAGAGAGAGAGAGAGAGAGAGAGAGAGAGAGAGAGAGAGAGAGAGAGAGAGAGAGAGAGAGAGAGAGAGAGAGAGAGAGAGAGAGAGAGAGAGAAAAAAAAAAAAAAAAAAAAAAAAAAAAAAAAAAAAACACAATGAAGAAAAGAGAATAATATAAGAAAACTTCAGCATGTCAGATTTATCAGCCTAGTCAGACGGACGACGGATTTATCGGCCTAGTCGGACGGGTGACGGATTTATCGGCCTAGTCAGACGGACGACGGATTTATCGGCCTAGTCGGACGGGTGACGGATTTATCGGCCTAGTCAGACGGACGACGGATTTATCGGCCTAGTCAGACGGACGACGGATTTATCGGCCTAGTCGGATGGACGATGGATTTATCAGACTAGTCTAGACTCTAGACTAGAGAGATCTCAAGTCAATCCACTCTGTGCGAGTTTCTATATGTGACGTCACCGCTGCGATTCGCTGGTCAACTTTTTTTTAGAGGCGGGGCATAGCAAGGTGTGAAAAGCACCAGAAATGATCGAAATGTTGCTCTAATTATCCCATTTTTGATTAAAAAAACATGGGTGATTTCTTCACGAGGAAGGTCAAGTTAATATATAAATAATAACCAGAAAGTTTTGCATGTCAGGGGACCTTTAAATAGAAGAATGAATAAAAAGTTGAAAACCGAGTTTGAGAAAGTTAAAGGAAGGTGGATAGTAGGTTTGCGAATAACTTGAAAAATTACCAAAACTGGAACAGGATCAGAAGCAGGTGAAAGAGGAATTTGAACAGAGGTGGGAGTTCTTTGAAGATAGAGTGAGGAAATACAAGAAGAATATTTCTCTTGAGATGTGGAAGCTCGTTTAAAAGTAAGTTTGGAAAGAAGTTTTGGAAAGGAGGCGGAGGAAAAATTTTAGTAAAGAAATGTCCGGCAGAGAAACAGAACGGACATGCATTGGATACGAGTTCTGAAGTTCCGAAACAGGGTTGGGTTCGAGAACACTAGTTCAACAGGGAGAATGGTAAAAACTGGCTTACTGTAGCATAATATGATGATTTAGGGTATAGAATGGATCAAATCCTGTGTAGCGGTTTGAACGTCTCTTCCGAATCTGGGTGGTCAGCGGTTCTCATCCTGGCCGAGTCGTACCAAAGACTTAAAAGGAAAAATGGTATGTGTTGCTTCCTTGCTTGACATTCAACATTTAAAAGGAGAGAGTACGGACAATCTCCATAGGTTGGTATCCATGGCAAGGAGGCTATTCCTCTTTAAGAAATGTTCCGCTGCGTGCGGCGAGAAAGGAGGCACCATTTTTGTGGCGTTGCTGGTACTTTAAGTGCCCTTGCAATTGACGGCACTTCCCCCAAGCTCAGTGGTTACGTTTGTCTCATCTTACAGTCCTATGTTGTGTCTCATGTATGCATATGTATGTCCATGTGTGTGAGATGTGTGTGTTAGATCTACGATGAGTATTCGATCCTGTAAAAAAAAGAAAAAAGAAAAAAAAAAGGAATCTCCAGCAATATTTAGTTTGATTTGAGTAATCATTAAATTGACTGACTTGATGACTTCCTTACTGTTTCAGGAATGGGAGATTGTGGATATAATCAAGTTTTCTATTCAACTATAAGGTGGTACCAGTGTAGCACACATATTTGCTCGAGTTCAGTTGAAGCAACAGAAATGGTGGCCTCAAGATGTAATAGCAGCTATTATGTGACATCGAGTGGCGATTGTAAGGCTTGTGTACCCGTAGATGACGGTGGTGGTTTTCCAAAACCTGGGCTGTGACTATATGTGGCGTTATTTGAAAGGGATTTCGATTTTTCAGTTTTGGTCAACTCAGCCATAAAATGTGTACACATGTAGCTACGTAGTTAATGGCAATATATGCCAAAGATTGGGCTTCAATTTGCACAGGCCCATTGAAGGGAATATAAAAGGGCCTGAGAACAGTAGTATCGAGAGTCGTGGACAATGGGGACACACCTCTGCAGCAGGGAGAATTAATAATGAAGGATTTCTGCTGAGAGTTTCAGAAGATGATGGATATCTTGCAAAAACGGTTTGAGAATATGTGTGTGTTAAACCATTGTTATGTTTAGAAATCATATGTTTGGAAAAATGGCAGTGATGTCATTGGGAACGGAAGTGACGGTTGGTTTTGGCGGTGCAGGAGGTGCTTGGGGAGACACGGAGTTTGAGACACAAAGGCCATGCTGTGATGGCTTGTAAAAGCTGTATTTAAACAGTTGGCTGTAATTAAACGTTTATGAGCAGTGAGTGTTGTGCCATTACTGTATGCAACAACCGTCACAAATGGTAATGCCTCCAGGAGATAGAAGGGGAGATTCCTCAAGTTCTCAAGTTGAGAGTGTAGAATAGAATGACATGTACTATGTGAGTGTAATGTGAACACAAGACATAGTGGATGGATGGAGCAAGTCCTCCAGCATGGACCAGTCGGAACTTCAATGCTACGTAGTGGTGAACAGTGGGTAAAGAGCTACAGCCTGAGGAGAGCAGGAAACAGCAAAGAGGAGATCAAAATTTATCCTTGCTTGTATCACAACATCTGACTAATTGAGGAATCCACCCTGGTTATGATCCGTGGGTCTAACGGGAGTACTTGGGTGTTGTACAAAGTATTCGATGAATTAACCTCAGTTATGGTGCTTGTGCCTGTGCATGGTAGGAGAGAAAAATGCCCGTGACTTCGTGGTCACAGGAACCAATGTGACAATTGTATGCTCCAACTTCTTCGAGAATGGCAAAAATGCTTCGAAACCACATTCCACTGGTTTTACACATCTTCTGAAATTGGCTGATGGCATGACAGCACCAATATTAGGATGAGAGATGATTAAATTGGCCCTTGAAGGTGAGGAGTATGAGCTGCATGTTTGGGTGGCAGAATTGCGTGATCCATATTTAATTCCGTTGGAAATTTTTTGCCTGAGAAAGACTGCCATTTTGATTTTGAAAAGTCTTGCTTACAAATCATCTCTGTCATACTTCCCTTCTAAAGCCACAAAAGAAGGGACAACAGTTGTATAAACGTTGTTGCACCTGCTTGCATCCTTTGCCATAACACGTGAAAGATCTTCCAAGACTGCAGATGACACTAATGAGGTGACCTAGAGAGTGAAGACTGGGGGACAATGGATGCAGTGGGAAAAAAAAGTGTGAACAGTGAACACAGGTTTAACCTCTTATTTGCTAATGGTGCACCTGTTATTTTTCTGAGTGTATTCCCTCAGTAAAGACTGTACACAATTGTTATTGGAACGTTCGTTTTGATGCTTTATGTTCGATTGTTGCTTTGGTAGTTAAGCAAAAAAGAGGTGTGCTGTAATGATATGGTATCTTTCTACTTTTCTGAATTAGATAATCAGGTGGATTGCCTTGCTTGACATTGTTCTTTACTGACTCAGAAATATTGCACATCCAAGAAGGGCTTGGATTTCATGAAAGCAGAATGGCGGGGGGTAGTATTGGAAGTGTTAAATCTGGATAGACATTATTACCTGTGCAATATGGTTTAGTAATTGTACATGTGCAGTGAAGTTAAGTGTCTGCAGTCCCTGTTTTTTTGTGCTGGTTTTTTTTGGATTTGCACCACAGAAGAAATGAAGTATTTTACATTGTTCATAATTTCCTAATTGACAGAAGATATGCGTAGTTAAATGGAAGATATAAAACGCTCAGCAGGATATGGTATCTGGTACGCCCTCTCAGCAGACCGACCTTTCCTCTCATCTGCCATAAAAGGAAGAAGAATATTTCTCTAGCTCTTTCCCACATCAACACCAGCCCCTCCCTGTGACCCCACCACTGCAACAGTAAGCGACCATGGTAGCCTTTGTTGAGGGTGAGCATAGAGGAGGGGGAGGACGTCTGGAGGCTGGGGAAAACTTTGATGGATAGAAAGTGCCACCGCAGAACAATGCGGTACATGAAGCTCACTTTCCATATTATTCTTGTTGCGACACTGCTGAGATGAACAGAGCAGTGTCTTCTCTGTGCGAGCGACCCGAGCATTGAAAGGCTATTTTGGTGACCTGTTCCCGTGTGGTACCATTCCTTTGATCTGCATTTGGAACATGGTGTCCCCTTGTGCAAGGATATGGACTGCATGAGGACCCATTTCCATGGCTTGGACACGTGTTCACCATGTTAATTATACTGAAAGCTACCTGTGCTACAGGGCATGCTCCTTGCTGTGGTCTTGGGGTTTCTGTTGTTGTTGTTGTTGTTGTTAGTAGCAGGCATAGTATCTTTTATGTGCACCAACTAACGGTATCAGATTCAGTGCCTCTGTGGATTTTATGAAAACATGGGAACCGAGAGGGGGAGCACTCGGTAGAGTGCAAAACCTCCGCCGCCAATATTGCTGGGTCACTTAAGTGAACCTGATATCCTATTCATTGTAGGTCAAAACGGATCAGACTCTACTGAACCACGATTGAATAAACTAAACTAGATCGACGCGCATGTAGAAATGCCCCAAAAAAATCAAATTTTTTTGAAAAAAAAGTTGCAAAATTTGTTTTTTTTTCTCTAACAAATTTTTTTTTTGGGGGGGGGGAGGGTTGGAAATCACTTAAAACATGTAGAAATGCAACAAAAAAAATTCAAATATTTTAAAAATAAAATCGAAATTTTTTTGAAAAAAAGTTGCAAAATTTTGTTTATTTTTTTTTTGGACCAAGTCCAAAATCTAATGGCATGATCCTTGGACCATACCTAATCTCCCCCACCAAGTTTCGTTGAAATCCGTCCAGGAGTTTTTCCGTAATACTGTTCACAAACAAACAGACAGGGGTGAAAACAGTAACCTCCATCCATCTTCGATGGCGGAGGTGAATTAGAATTTGGCATTGGTGCCAGGGATAATTCAGTGGATAATTTTTCCAGGGTGCCTTCCTCAACAGGGTTGACTCACCTTCTCGTCACCGAACGGTACCGAGCAGAACTTTAACGTCCACCATCTATCACGAGCGGATGGGGGCATCCTCACTGAGACATAAATCCTCCCTTCTACAACAAAACAACAACATGAAGGGTATCTCACCATCACTAACATAGAGATCCTACCATTTACCATAAAAGAATTACGATTTCAGGGATGGGAGGGTCATAAAACAACAAAACGACGTCAACCAAGCCGATAACCAATCGACAGAAGAACCGAGGAAAGGTTCCCTGTGTGTTTCTTCATTGTTTTTGATATTATCTCAGGATATTATCGCCATTTTTCTTCGTTGTTTTCTGCATTGCATGTGTAAAAGCATTTTCCTCTGTACAGAGATTGTGTAAGAAGGTTCTAAGGCTAAAGGATATTTGGATGTCTTTCTGGGGGAGACAAACAATCCCATGGTATGTTGCTCATGCAAATGGTTGACTGCATTCATAATAAGTGGATCCGCTTACCAACCATGTTGGAAATGTGTATAAAAGTGTTTATTTCATAATGAAGACCTTTTTTTTTTTGCAATCTTCCGATTCCTTTGATTCGTGAATCATACCTCGCTATATTTTTCGAGGTTGAATGGTGATAACGACCACATTCGGCTCCATCCTCATACTTCGACATAGCGAAAGGTCGTTAGGGCCTTGGGGAAAATACCACGTGACAACCAAGAAGATCAATTGGACTTCGGATTCTGTTTGACCCCTGGGATTCGTGACACTATTCTTGTTTGATGCTGTCCTCCTTTGTTGTCTGCACAAATGTTCATTTGGGCTTATACTCTTATAATACCTGCTATCATTAACGGTTTAACCCAAAGTGATCATCAAAATGCCGCTCAAGTTTATTCATAGCTCATTATTTCCACACCATCTCCTGGTAAATGGCCACCCCGAAGATGGCATCAAAACACTTGCAACAGGCAATAAGTTGTGCTGTTCACTTTTTTTTTATTCTTAGGAGAAATATCCCCCATTAAATCTCTTCTCTCATAACTGCTGGATTGTTTACATAGCACCTTCCACTTGAATTGCTTTTTCTCATCTGTATTCTGAGAGTTTATCATTCCAAGTTCAAGGTCATTTGAGAAATGAAAAAGAACCACCACACACTCTGTGCTATAGGACTACCTATACATATTATGATAGAATTCTCAAAGAACCCCCAAATCGTGCAAAAATAGTACAAAATAAAAGCAACATTAAACACACATGAAGAACATTTACATAAACACCGTTTAAAAGCAGAGGCTAGTAAGTAAGTTGAACAATATAAATATCATGCTTACTTCACATGATGAGACCAAGTACATGCGAAGCAGGTCTGTCACCAATATTTTTCACAGGGGTTGTGAATATAAAAGTGTAAGCTGTTGACTAATCCTGGCCCATGTAGTAAAAGTATGCCATGCTTAGGGTGGTTTGGAGGCAAGCGCCCCTCCTCTGCCACCACACCTCCCACAGGAAAAAAGTTTAATTCTAAACTTCATTTCACACACTTTGGAGCATTTGGATGCTGGTTTGGGTTTGGTAACTATGTAGAAAAATCGAATTTTTTGCTGAAATATTTTTATTTTAGAAAAACTTTTGGGAAAAAGGGGTGCACCAAATTAACACCTAACCCCCCCCCCTCGCACCCTCCCCCGGTGATGGATATGCCAATTATGTAAAAAGCACCACGGCATTTCGCTTTGGTAAAACTAGATCAATGAGACTGACTACGAGAGAATTCATAGAAAACCTTTTCCCACACAGTGTTGAGAAAAAGGACATTGAAATGATTTTTTTCGACGTTTGCTTTATGTTTCTGAGCACGATCTCTATTTCTGAGCACCAGCACGACTTCTGAGCTCGAGCTGCCATTTGTGGCTGAATCTTGCTGAAGCAGAGGACGTAAGTCCAGTGCATGTGCAGACCCAAGCGTTACCTCCGACCCGGAGGCTTCAACCCGGCCACTCGTATCAAAAAGCAAAGATTATTTGTTTGTGATCATTGGTTAAACATCAAACAGAGCCGCCGATCTGGATTTTGGCCTTATTTTACCTCATCACATGTGCGGGACTTACGTCCATTGGAAATCGGGGTGCGCTCGTCACGCTCCACGCATTTTTGTTTTTTTATCTCCACCCGATCACACTCTGCCTTCTGGTTACTGCGTAACTTCTGGATCGTCACACTCTTGAGTATCACACTATCAGAGCATCACACTCTGCCACTTCTGGAACAGTGGTCTGAGTGGCAGACATGCTTTTGTTCTTCGTGGATTATGTGTTTTTTTTACCATGTGAGATGTAATCCACAGCTTATGCTCACTATTATCGCCAGGAGGTGCCGTTTTCATTGAAACAATTGTGGTCATCATTGGCTCGATATTTATGTTTTACATTTCAATAATGAATGTGTTTTAAATTTCAATTTATGAATATATTGTTGCGGAAATGGCCCTTGGTGTGTTATTAAATATAGGATTAGCCCAGATCCCCCAATAAATACATGTTTAGCCAGGTTGTTCGGTAATTGGACGTTACATGTGTGTCGGGAGGTTTAGGAGGCTGTTGATTTGTTCGTGCAGTGGTGGTGTACCAAGAGGTTCTTCTTCTTCCTTCCCCTCTCCGGACAATAGTCCCCACCCAGCGCTCTGAGAGGAGCAGTCGGCTTCGAGGAGAGCGAGCACCGGAAAGGCGGGTGTGGATCTGCGACGAGTGGGAGTCGCGATTGGCTGTGTAAGAGATGGCTGTGTCTGTTTGCGATCGGCTTTCGTGAGGAGCGAGCCGAAAGAAAGGCAGGGAAGGGACTGCATGAGGTCTGTCTGCTATCTTGTGAGGGAGTAACTGAACCTGAGGGTCGAGTCGGTGATCTGCCGAGGGAGTAACTGAGCCTGAGTGTCAAGTGAGGATTCTGCTGTATAGAAATGACTAGTGGAAGGCTGCAAACTGCTTCGAGAGGAACTGGCTGCTGTGTGAGTCGGCAATCGACTTTATGAGGAGGTCATCGACAGGTTCAACCTGCGTCTAACCACGGAGCCTCTGTCCTTACTCACAGCACGGCCCGACACGTCTCGACACGTCTTCTGGTCCCATCGATCCGCCTGCGGAGCCCAACACCCCGATTTGGCCTAACCTGGTGAACAGGCCAGGCCCGGACTTGTATACTGGACCTTGTGAAAAGCCAGCTGGCTCATACCATAGATCTTTCATCTTGTGCCATCGACCTTACGGGGGCTGAACGTGCTAAGGCTGCGTGCGTGGGCGGTGCGACAAAAGGAGGACGACGCTGCCATCTTGCCACGCGGCGTGCTCGAGCCGGGTGCTCGAATCCATTGACATCGGCTTGTCACGAGCCGCATTCGTGCCTTTGACACTTTTCCTCTCATCCATGAAGCATCACCAAGTACTCTGTGTCTTGTCTGCATGCTGTCTGTGTCTTGTCTGCATGTTGTCTAAGGTTTATCTCGCTCGGGTTCCCTTCGAAACCCATAATCCGTAGCTCCCTAGTTAAGAACGGGTTATAGATTAATTATAACATTGTCGTGAATGCTTTGCTTGTGTTATGTTCCCTGATGTGTCCCCAATAAATCCAGCTGAGTTATACGAGATTTGCCACCTTGAATTTATTCGTGTCGCACCGAGGAACGATCCGCTCGATTTGGATATAAAACCAAAATGGTTACGGACTGGTAGACTCCGCTCGGTCTCTGACAAATCCAGTCTGTAACCGGGGACTGTTCCCCCAACTGGCAAGGCACGGGTGTACGTTGGTATCGTGATCCGAGGCGCGTAACCCGAGACTTGTGCCGAGCCAGCCGGCGTTATAACCCCGGAGACGGCGGTGCTGTTAAGTGACGCCGAATCTTCAACATTTGGCTGTCAAGAGTGGGGTGTGTATCCCGCCACCGCTGAATCCTTAACAATATGTTTTAAATTTCAACCTGATCAGCCACATGATCTGTCAGCCAGAATGATTTAATATTTTGAATCTGGGTTTAGGGATTTAAATCAAACTTGGTACAAGTATGGATAATGATGTAATAATGTGGGCAGAGGCATATCTGGCGACGTTGAAGGGTGCCCTTCTAGTTTTTACAATAAAAAGGCTCCTTGCAAAACGAGAATTCAGGACGACATGCCGTTGAAGTCATGGAGACTTTCTCGTATGGAGGAGGGGTTGTATGACCATGCATTCTGACCCTTCAGGGTTATAATGTGTGTATTTGTTTGACAATGTGCTTTAGCCTTCGGGCTGAGGTGCATGTGTATGCTCATAGGGACAATGGGGCAAGAGTTCAACTGTGTACTTTGCCAATGGGGCTTGAGTAAATGTCCCAAGGTCTTTAAATGTTTTAATTTTTTTTTTACCTCTTCTATATTAAAATGGTTCCTTAAAAAGAGGCAAATAAACCCTCATCAGGACGGCATGCCAATTAAGTCATGGCGACTCTCTCCTGAGTAGGAGGGGTCTAATTGTATGACCATGCATTCTGACCCTTCAGGATTAGAATGTGTGTGTTTGATTGGCCATGTGCTTCAGCTGTCGGGTTGGGGGAAAGGGCGTACGAGAGGGGGGATCAAGAAGGGGGGGTGGCATATGCCACCCCAAACGCCAGTGTAGCTTTTATAATTCGGGAATAAAAATATCAAGATGTCAAAACATCGTGAAATGATAGAATATCACTAAATGACAGAATGATGACAGCCTGTGATATAAAAACTTGCGTGAGTTGTCATATATTTGACTATTTTTGCAATTATCAATCATCAGTCTTTTGGGATTAAAATCGAGTAAAAATGCGATAACAGTAGGATTTATTATACATCTCACAAGTGTCAGCTCTGCCCTATTCCAGGGGCTTCGTCCGCCATCAAAGCACTTTCAAAATGGCATATATCCATCCCTGAATGCATGTTACGCAATCGACCAATCATGCATCCGTAGAAACAAATGGCTGATGGTAGAGCAATCACCAAAATGTTATGGTAGGGCGAGGAAGCTGCACGGGGCTCTGTGACCTCTAAATATCTGATTAGGAGGACTCGCGGAGTACCCGTCCGACGGATGGTCTTTTCCAAGCATGCAACGTGTTCTTCTGACACGTACCTTTATTTGGGTGGTGTATAGGTAATTGACAGCTCTGTAGAGGCAAAAAATAAGAACTCGGGTTACGTGCGTGAAACAAAAACATACCTACTGCTGATAATTCAAAACACTTCACAGAACTGGAAAACATGGGGACAGGAATAGCGTACTGTAAATGGTGGACCCTTGTAATACCCTCCCCAACCTGGAGGTGGCACTACATGATACACTTTTACATAGAGCATCTGCTTCCCTCTCTCACTCCCCCAAGATCACCGGCAAAGATAAAAACACCCCTGCACCTTAATTGGGGTCAACCTGATCTCTGAAGCAAGTCTGGATTTAATTGGTCCAAAACTGTAGGAGGAGTAGCGTGACAAACAAACAACAAACACACAGACACTGGTCCATGAATTGTAGTCAGGATTCTCAATGACTTGCTGTTCGGCAGTTCATGTTGCCGGGTTATATCTCCAGAAGCCGTATTCCTTCTGGGGAAACCGTTTGTGACTCTGGGACTTTGTGTTCTCACCGGTCTTCAGGAGAAACTGTGCCATGTTTCGGGACTTTCTTAGCAGCGGTTTATTCAAGGGGTTTCAGATGTTTGTTCGTCAGCTGTTCCTGTCGCCTAAGAGCTATTACAAGTTAAACATTTTGAAATTATCCTGAGTTTGATTCTTTAGTTTGCTCAAAAGTTTTTTTTTAAATGACTGAAGAGGGAATCACTCCAAGCATTGGCTCGCCTTGAGTTTAGGGAAGGGGTTTCTCAAAAACACATGTGTAGCTCATTGCACAAGGGCCTTTTCGAAATGACGTTCATATTGGGTTGTGCTACGACTGGGTGGAAGGGTGGATGGTGGAGGAGGGGTGGTAGAGTAGGCGATGGTGTCTGAGGGAGTGGTGGTGAGGGAATGTTGGTGGGGGAATGGTGAAGTGTACATTCTGGCAATGCAGCCATCCTTCGGGAAAATCTGTAACCACCCCCCCACCCCTCCAAAAATATTTTTTGGCTCTGATGCCCATGGTTGGGGGAATGTGAATGCTCGTGGGATAGTCTTGTTGGAGGCTTGTTTATTAAAACATGTGCCTCACACAAGAGGGCAAATAAGCCTGAAATCTTAATCAGCGGTTCATTTTGATGTTTAACCAAGGATCACCATAAATAATCTCTGCCTTTTCACATTAGTGGCCGGGCTGAAGCCTCTGTGTCGGAGAACATATATATATATATATATATATATATATATATATATATATATATATATATATATATATATATATATATATATGCACTTGCACTTTGTGGAAGCACACGAACCGTGCTTCCCCATTGTCTTTGGTCGCTCACCTGCATTTGATTTCTTCCTTTATTGATTTTCATTACCTTTGGCACCGAAGGTGAAAGAGGTTATGTTTTCATCCCTTTCTGTCTGTTTGTTTGTTTGTGTGAAGGACATATCAAAAAGTTGTGGACGGATTCAGATGAAAGTTGGTGGCTATGCTGGGTGTGTGACGAGGAAGAATTGATTCCATTTTGGTGAAGATCCAAATCCGGATCTGGATCTGATAATTTTTGAAGTGATTCTTCACCATTCAGAGATCGGGCCAAAAACGATATACAGTAGTACTGTATAGCATATTATAAAAATGTAATGGACCCAATATGTTCTCGTGTGTCACGCATGGTGGCGGAGGTATGAGCTCTACTGAGTGCCCTTCTAGTTTACTTATGTTTTCATTTGCGGATGCTTTCCGACGGTTCTGTGATGTTTTTCCTGGTGCATCGGCTTCAATATCCATCGGCATGCAAAATTACCGTGCTTCCTCAGTCTCGGATCACTCACCTGCATTAATTTTTTTTTCATTTATTTATATTTTCATTTACAGACGTTTTCCAGTGGTTCTGTGATTATTTTTTTTCCAAGTGTATCATGTTCAATGTCCGTTGGCACACAAAAGATCAGCTTTCTCCATCACCTAGAAGGTACCAATCTTTAAAGAGCAGGTTGCGGGTCACCAAACATGTTGTGAAAATTTATCAATATGATTATACCTCGTGTGTGCATTAAATAGTTCGATGCAAACTATTGTGGTTGCCTAACTATTGGGAAAATTAATGAAATTTCACTCCAAAGTTGTTATTTCTTGAGGCTGTTGAAAAAACAACAGCCGTGTGCCAGATATGGATGGTGACGTCACGTTCTCCAAAACAAAGCGGACGCTCACTCGCTCATTGAAGAGGTGTCCAGTTCAGCGGGCCGTTCTTTCGCTTTATTTGAGCTTGCAACTGTCTATATTATCCTTTTTTTATTTTGAATTATTGTAGAACAAAGTGATTTGGATATTTGTACATCATGCCTCGTACGTGTGTCGTCATGTTTTGCGAAAATGGCTGGAAAACGGGTAATCGCTCCCACCGATTCCTGAAGGAATCAAACATTCGCCGGCAGTGGATAAGATTTGTACAAACAAAACGGGCGAATTTTCCCCCAAACAAAACGGGTAAAGAGGACCCTTTGGATAGACTTGTCATTTGTGGTGACCATTTCACAGCCGAGGATTACGAAGGCAAAAACACATCTGATCACAACTCTGTGAATACGAGTTGTTGGTTGACAAGTTCTCCAGATACTGCTCTGTCACAGAATCAATTGTGGAGTTTAAGTGAGAAAAACCTTGAAATGTATTCTTAAAGAGAACATGGAAAAACACATAAATAAACTTTCTGAAAAACACAAGCATGAAAAGTTTATCAACAAATCAACTTATTGTTGATTAAATTACTTTTTTTAACAGCATCAGAAAATTGGGATATTTCATTTCAATTGTAAAAATTGATCAATTTTCCACTTTTTTTCTAAATTTGGAAGAATATTTCCCAATGAGGCGAAACATGTTTTGGTATTTATTTGCAACAACAGTCTCTTGAAAGTTGGAGTTGTTCTAACTGTTCACGTCCGCTGGGGTTAAGCTCAGCTGTCAGAAAGACTTCAACGCCAAGGCTACGGTGAATAATATATTTGGGTCCATTATTGATTCATTCTATTTCTGACTCTTGAGTGACAAAAGGGTTAAAAATTATTACATCAAGTCACAGACGAATCAAACTTTACATTATTTTATGCATCGAACAAGAAAATGAGAATCTACAAACCAATCTGTCTGGTGGAGTCTGTCAGTGTGAACTGCCGGACAGTCAGTCCTGCCACTTGTACACGAAATAGGCCGTTTCCTGGCACTTGCAAGTGGCTCGAATTTATATGGCTCAGGGCCAGAAACTCCATAGTATAGATTCCCATCATCCTCTGACTCGTCCTCGGCAATATCGGAATGAAAACACTCAATTTCATCGCCGCTGAAATCGCTCTCTGATTCGCATCTCGCCATTGTTCACAGGCTGTTTCCGAATGTTCATGAAGTTTTCGGAGAATGTGACGTTATAGCATCTTCGGTAAATTCCGGTCTGTTTTTCGATCACTGACAAAAGTTTTGACTTGAAAGTTAATTTTATCATATTTTGAGTTTCAAATGTAAGAAAATAATTGCCCAACGATCATTAATGTGATTACAACCTTCGAATCACGCGAAGTCATCAGCGACCCAAAACCTGCTCTTTAATATCAGTGAGTGAGTGTCAGTCAGTAGTGTGTGTGTGTGTGTGTGTGTGTGTGTGTGTGTGTGTGTGTGTGTGTGTGTGTGTGTGTGTGTGTGTGTCAGTGTGACTGCATGCATCCTAAGAAAACTCCAAGGAAGTGCATGACTGAAAATTGGGTGTTTGCGTTCATTAAAACACCCCTTTTGAAGACAGTTAATGGCCTTGTTTAATTATATCCTTCATCAGCTGATCCTCAGTCACCTCGCTCTTTGAGGGGTTTTAAAGCATATCCTAGGAAACCTCGTTGGGGTCTGAACCCACTATGTTTTTTGGCCTGCTCAACCACGCCTTGACTTGGAACAGGCTGCAACATTTTCTTTTGGATGAAGTTTTTATTCACTTGTTCTCACTCATGACATCGAATGGGAGTTCATCATTGCTACGGATCGCTGGGTACATTGTAATGCTTATAAATGCCCGGAGACATCAGCATTCATGGCTTTATTTAATTTCCGCACAAGCAATCACCGTGAGAATCTCTTAAACTAAGCAGAATTACAAAATTTAAGCCCCAGAATTGAACTTAGATGCAGTTCTGACTCCTAAAAAAGTGTTCATTTGAGGAATTCCGACATTTTGGACATTTTGGGCATCTCCCGGAGGTGTACATTTAAGACAGTTCGATGATTGCAAATCATGTGTCAAGTGAGCGGTTTCTTATCAACTGTTTTGTTGGAGTGCTTAAGCCACTTGGCAAGTGCTCTTCAACAGACGCACTGTTACTGAATACTGTTTGTCGATCGACTTGAACAAAGTTCAGGGGTCATTCACATGCGTTGTTAGCCATGTGTTGTTCTGCAGTGCAACAGGCGTGGATCTCTGAAAATGTGAAATTTTATTTTCCACAACATTTCCCCTTTTTGTTCTTCCATTTTACAACCCGTCACTTCAACATATCTAAATACAAATAAAAATTTAATGTGTCATTTTTTTTAAGTTTCTTCAACTGTTTCATTGATTGCTTGGTGAAACCTCTTGGCATGTGTTTTTTTTAAGATTCGATGACGATACTGTGGTTCTATACCAGAGGTAGGAAGACAAAATAAATTGTTTCATCACAATGAGTAAAAAATGTTTTCAGTTATGAAATGATGAATTGCCACATCACGGCAGAAAAGCCAAGAGGTATGCATGCTCACTCTGTGTAGCCTGAATTTGAATCCCCACCCAGCTATAAACTGTCATCCCAGTGTTTCACAGGCAGTGTGATTCATCAATGTGTGTGCCATCTCTCGGATGGACATGAAACTGTGTGCCACATCTGCCGGAATTGCTCACCCATCTCCCTCCCTTACACCTTTCCTTCTACCCCCCTCTCACCCCTCTGCCTCTCTCACCCTATCCCACCCCTCTCTCCCCTCCATTACCCCTCCCCCCTCCATTACCCCTCCCCCCTCACCCCTCTGCCTCTCTCACCCCTATCCCACTCTCTCCCTCTCCCTCTGACCCCTCCCCTCATCCCTCCCTCTCTCTCTACCTCTCTATCTCTCTCTCCCAACCCCATCCATGCTCCCCCACCCTTCCCCCTCTGTTGAGGTGACGAGCATGGACTAATCAGATTCTAAGTGAGCTGTCTGGTGGAGTGCAAAGATTGCTGCATGTATGAGCATGCATGCAGACAGACCTTTGCCAGGAAGATAGCATGGGTTTTAAATGCTCCTGCCCCAGGTCTCAAAGTTCCGTGTGTGTGTGTGTGTGTGTGTGTGTGTGTGTGTGTGTCATTGATTGGTATATGCTAGATTCAGAATGTGGAATGGAGTCCTCCCAGGGTGGGCTCAAAGTATCCACCTTCATTGCGATAAGGTATCATGATTCATGGACCAAGCTGTGAAGTTTTCTGTTCTCAAAGTTTTGTGCCGAAGGCTCTCTTCAGGATCGTCACTGAGCCATGGAGAGCTTCCAACTGCAGTTCATCTGTCATGATATTCCCAGGGATGGTTTTTTATATCACTTTGAGGGTCTTTGTCATCATTCCCATAGCTCCAACTATCACTGGTACAACTTTGATATTCTTCAGCTTCAAGGATCTTTTCACTTCATTCTTGAGGTCTTGGGATTTGGTCATTTTCTTGACGTCTGCATCGTTTTGTCCAACATCACTGGTATTGTCACCTCAATTATCAATGCCTTCTTCTCCTTTTTTCTACCGAAGTATGATATCTGGTTGCAACACTTTGTTTTCGATGTTCATGCTTGATGGGATCATTAGGTCGTACGTGAGCGGTAGGTACGTCCATGATTTTAGTGATTGCTTTTGATTCATTTCCCACTAATTTTCTGGAACTGCGACATCAAAGTTTTTGCAGATGTGCCAGCAGATTACATTATAAACTCTGTTGTGTTGTGTGTACAGCTGTTCTGATGTTAGTCTTCGGTCATTAAGCATAACATATCATTCTCTTTGCTAACCCCACCTCCACCCCTCACCTTTCTATCTTTTTTTTTCTCCTCACATTTCCCCCCCCCTCTCTCTCTCTCTCTCACCCCACCTCACACCCCTCCATCCTGCAGTGTATAGCAACATTTGGTGAGGCGTCGCTCTCCCTCCCCCTTTCCTTACTCTTCCTCCTTTCCTAACTTCCCCACTTTCCTCCGTTTGTCCTCTCCTCTCTCCTCCCTCCATCCTCTCCTCTCCCCTCCCTCCACCATCTCCGCTCCCTTCCCTTCCCTCCATCCTTCCCTCTGTCCTTTCTGCCTCTCCTCCCTCTCTCTCCCTCCCCTACCTCTCCTTTCTCTCCCCCCTCAATACCTCCATCAGCGAAGTAACAGGTTGTATTTACTAGTATTAGATATACAGTATATAAAAACGAAAAGCATGGTGAGGTGGTGTTTTTCATTTTTATATACATTATATCAGTCTGGGAAGCCATGAAGACGATATGCCTATTAATCACGTCCTCCTTTAACATTAATTCCCCAAGAGTCTTGAGACCCCTAGAGACCCCAAAGACCCTGAAGACCCAAAAAGACCCCGATGACCCTTTCGACCCCTTAGATCTAATCACCATTTAGACCCTTTACCCTTCAGATAGATGAGACAGCTTAGACCCTTGACCACTTAGACTAATTGGACCTTCTTATATCACAAATAAATTTCAAATATAATATAATATCACCAAATATGACAAATAAATTTGGAGAAAAGAAATGTTTGTATTATGATTGGTGGAAATCATGCCAACACAGTAAATCTGTGAAATCAATCTCTGCAATGACGTGTGGAGAGGCGAGCAGCGAACTGATCCACGTGTGTGTGTGTGTGTGTGTGTGTGTGTGTGTGTGTGTGTGTGTGTGTGTGTGTGTGTGTGATTATGTGTGTGTGTGTGTGATTATGTGTGTGTGTGTGTGTGTGATTATGTGTGTGTGTGTGATTATGTGTGTGTGTGTGATTATGTGTGTGTGTGTGATTATGTGTGTGTGTGTGTGTGTGTACATATATATATATGTGTGTGTATATGTATATATATATATATATATATATATATATATATATATATATATATATATATATATAAATATATAGTTGTGGGAATGTTTTTAAGGGTTAATAAAATTTTTGTAGAACGATCGTTATTTCTTCGCATTTGTTTAGGTAAGCGTGACTTTGCATATATACAGTGAAATGTTTGTTTTCCCTACCCTACTGTTTTGTCCTCCCTGATTCAAACGTCTTGCTTTACGTTTTTAATGTTCTTTTCCTATGAGTCTTTATAAAGCGCACCCGAGAGCTTTACAGTTTGTCATGAAAATGTGATCTGCATTGAAATAGCTCGCCATTCACCTCACCTCAGGGGCTGATGTATGGGGTGAATCTGCATTGAAGAAGTTTGCAATTAAGTCACCACGAGAGTAGTTTGACATGGCACCTGGCTTATCAGTTGATTCCCATGTGCGGTTCGGTTTACAGCTGCTAAAAAAGAGAGGGAGCGACACGGAGAGGCACAGATGGCGACACAGCTTAGGTGGAGAGGCACAGATGGCGACACAGCTTAGGTGGAGAGGCACAGTTGGTGACCCAACTTATGTGGAGAGGGACAGTTTGTGGCACAGCTTAGGTGGAGGGGCACAGTCATTGTTTGATTTACAGTGACATCCCGAACCAGCTTGCTGCTTTCCTGGCTGCTGAGTTTGGATGGGCGAACTGAACTGGGTAGAGTCTGTTTGGTATGATATGTCTTCAACTCCTTAATTATGGATTTCACCATTCTCAAATTGATGAGTGACTTTGAAATCTCCTTGTAACACTCTCCTGAAGGGTGCTTCTCCACCGCTTAATGTCTGACTTATTTGGAAAGCTCCTTGGTCTTCCTGCTTCCCTTGTTGGTTGACCAAATGAGTAGTACCTTAAAACTCCTTAGATAAGTGGGGGAACTAAATTTTTTAGTGAAACCACTAATCACATAAAGGTGAAACTGATTACACTTATTTTGTAACTTTTCAAACAAATAATTTTATCCTGAAGAGATTTTGGGTTAATTAGGCAAAGGGTTTGAACACTTGGAAAACGAAGAATCACCTGATTTTTCTCTGTTAATTTAACTTATTCGCATTTTATCTAAAAAATTTTTTTAACTTTATCACTTTGGAGTAGTTTGTGAAAACTATATGTTGAGTTTGATTTGAAACGATAATGGAATAAGCTCAGGTCGCATCAAATCTGTAAACTTTGGAGGGGGTGAATACTTTTACAGGCCACTGTAATAATTCAACTTCCAGAATCTACCCAGACTGAGCAGCTGAGCAAGCAGGACATGATCAGCAGGGCAGTGATGATGTGTTGGGTGGCAGATGGCCATTGTTGCTCTTTGGTTATGCAGTTTCGGCTGTTGTGAGACACGGTCTGTGCTTTGCTGCATAACAAAGTCGGGAAGTGTTTCGCATGATAACTACCTATTTTTTGGTCACAAATAATGATTGTGTGGTGTGCTGTCCTGAGGAGCTCATAACAAGGGTGAAACCAAGGTCGGCGGTTCCACTGTCCTTTATTTGTGACCTGTAAATCTTGGTTTCTAATAGATCCGAGTATGCCCATGAAAGCCTCAGGCATTGGAGGCGATGTGGTGCACATGTGTAGCATGACGTCATGTCTTGCTGTTGCTGTCATTAGGTTGGAAGAACCATTTATTGGTTTTAATTTTTTCTGACCAAATTCCTCCTCCGGTTTGGTGTGCAGCAGGGCAAAGACAATCAATGTGTTTGGAGACAGACAGCCATTGTTGCTCACAGATTGTGCAGTTTCACCTGTTGTGAAACACAAACTGTGCCTTGCTGCTTCACCAAGTCAGGTGTTTTGCATCATAACTACATATATATTTACATTTATAAATATATATATATATATATATATATATATTTATTTATATATATGTATATTTATTTATATGCATGTACGGAAATATATGTATCTACTATATAAATGGCAGTCCTTCTGTCTGTGTCTGTCTGTCTGTCTGTTTTTTGTGACGAATAAGCTCCTAGACCAGTGAAACGATCTTGATGAAACTTTACACATATATAGAACTAACATTCAGCTTCAGGATGCGCTAAGTGGCTCTCCATAAAAATGAAAAAAATATATATTAAGAAAAAAATACATATATATATATATATATATATATATATATATATATATATATATATATATATATATATATAATAAAATAAATAAAATTTCCATTAGAAAAAAAAAATGGCTTTCAAATAGTGCGCCGGCATATTCATCATAACAAAAGGCTTCATGGTGAAAAACGCGAACATTGAACAAAATGTTTGTATTCGTTGACTTTTTTAACATACACATTCTCCTCCTGTTATTTGAATTCTCGAACTGCATGCGCACGGCAACAGCTAACTGCTGATCAATCTGCTCAAGAAAGAGCCAGGCAAGCCATAAAGGGGGTTAGGGAGACAATTGATAAAGGGAAGATAAATGATGTGAGTGAGTGAGGGCCAGCAGGGCTGTGTGTATGGAGTGAGTGAGGGCCAGTGGGCCTGTGTGTATGGAGTGAGTGAGGGCCAGCGGGCCTGTGTGTATGGAGTGAGTGAGGGCCAGTGGGCCTGTGTGTATGGAGTGAGTGAGGGCCAGCGGGCCTGTGTGTATGGAGCGAATGTGGTATGCATGGTGCGATGAGTGATTGGGGGGAGGAGTGATTCCCACCCAAGTGACCCCAGGGTCAGAGTAATGTGAGTTAGTGGGTGAGTCAAATTGACAAAAATGGAGGTCGCTTTGCTGTTGGTGCGAATGCGGGCTCGAAAGCGGTTTGGAGGGGTGCAGGAGTCCTGTTGACGGGCTGGGAGCGTGGCTGCGAACGGTGAGTATCGCTTAGTGGGCACAAAATAGGGCAAATTTCCTGGGTATTCCCGGGTACTTCAGCTAGTATACATACATACGAGGTGTGTTCAAAAAGTATCCAACCTTAATTTTCCATGCATAAACAAATGAAGCAAGGGAGGCATGGTTTGATGCACGTATTGAGGCGATCCTAATTCATATGCGTGAATATTTTCCCGCCTGCAGAAGCTGTCAGTTGCCGACAGACCGCCGATGAGTGAGGAAGTGTAAGTGAGCGCCGTCGGATTTTCGTTTTTGACAAAATAACGGATCACTGTGGTCTCATCGCCAGTGATCACTGTGTTGAAGAAGTCGGAATCACTGTTCACAGTCTCCAGCATGTCCTGTGCGATCTCCAAACGGAGTTGCTTCTGCTCGATCGTTAGCAGCTTTGGCACGAACTTCGCTGAGATTCTCCTTAAGCTCAAATCCTCAGTCACAATGGAATGAACGGATCCAATGCTGATGCCCGCCTCATCTGAAGTTCTCTGATCGTGATTCGACGATCCTGCATCAGCAGGGTCCTCACTTGGTCAATGACGATCTCATTTCGGGATGTTGAGGGCCTACCAGAACGTGATTCACTTTCCACTGATGTGCGACCAGCTTTGAAGCACTCTTTTATTTGTGTGGTGCCCATCGGCTCGTTCCCGAAGGCCTGTTGAATCTTGCGGATCGCTTCCACTTGGAAATCGCCAAGCTTTGCACAAAATTTGATGCAGTAGCGTTGTTCAAGTTTTTCCGTCATTTTGTCAAAAACGAAAATCCGACGGCGCTCACTTACACTTCCTCACTCATCGGCGGTCTGTCGGCGACTGACAGCTACTGCAGGCAGGAAAATATTCACACATACGGATTAGGATCGCCTACATACGTGCACCAAACCACGCCTCCCCAGCTTCATTTGTTTATGCACGAAAAATTAATGTTGGATACTTTTTGAACACACCTTGTATGTACATATATGTATTTATATACATATATATATATATATATATATATATATATATATATATATATATATATATATATATATATATATATATATATATATATCCTCTTCTTCTTTCGGCTGCTCCCTTTAGGGGTACCCACAGCGGATCATGCGTTATGATCCGCATAATGATTTGGCACTGGTTTTACGCCCGATGCCCTTCCTAACGTAACCCTGGTCGCCCCTTATGACACAGGGATATGGTACACCTATTCCAACCGGGCATACACCGGGCCCAGATACACTGGTACTCATTTCGCCGACCTCTGAAGGATGACAGGCTGAATCAACCTCCTGGTGTGTATTAAGTCAAGTGGCCAACGGGGCTTGAATTCAGGACCTTTTGGATCCCAAGCCGCTATCCTAACCACTATGCCAACACCAGGCTTTTTATATATATATATATATATATATATATATATATATATATATATATATATATATGTATATATATATTCGTACATACATACATACATACATACATACAAACGTTGTTTGTCTTTTGGCTGCTCCCGTTCGAGGTCGCCACAGCGGATCATCCGTTCTGATCCGCATACTGATTTGGCATAGGTTTTACGCCGGATGCCCTTCCTGACGCAACCCTGGTCGCCTCTTACGACACAGGGCTAAGGATTGGGTTTTGCCATGATTCCGGGCTGCCCTACACCCTCTCTCGTAGTGCGGCCCAGCACAGAGCTACTGTCATCAAGCGATCCTCCAACCCAAGCCACCGGGTAGCCGGATTACAGGCGCACGCCATTATGCCCGGTATATATATATATATATATATATATATATATATATATATATATATATATATATATATATATATATATATATATATATATATATATATATATATATATATATTGTTGCGAATTCACGCCTGCCGGTGTGCGATCGGCTGCGTAACTCGAATCGCGGCACGTCGCCCACCGGATGGACAATTCTGTCATGACCCTCTTGGAACAAAGCCGGGAGCTAGTCACGGGTGGGGGTTTAACCTCACCACGATTGTGCCAATTGCCCACCCACGCAGGATAGGGTTGCTCGCCAAATTCGACCTACCGAAGTACCTGCGCAAGTGGTCGACCGGGCGATCGTACCACGCCACAGGCAGACTCTGGATACGAACCGCTTAAGCAGTCCATTCTGTGCTACAGTGATAACCGAGTGGTGTTATCGTCAGCCTTGACGGTTCCGATTAATTACCGGGCGTTTTAAACCCACTACGAACCCCTTACGTGATGAAAGATGAAAATTCAAACAAAGGAAAGGACGCAGCAAAACGGGGAACAAGTTCACACAATGCACATTTATTTCACACAGAAGGCACGTAAGGCACGTTTTTACAGCAAAAGGAAAATGCACATAAAACAGTTAAAACAATAGAAGCAAATGCAGAGCTACAACTGACTAAAACCGACACACGGCAACACTTAAAACAATACTACTTGACGGACGGCGCCACATAGATTTACACAAAAGCAAAGGAAAAAGGAAAAGAAGTCGCGACTTCCCTTTTCGTGGCCGGTGAGTCCCTCTCCCACGACCGTCAGCGTGGTCGCGCCTGGCCCCGACCTCTCTCTCGCGGCCGGCGAACCCTCTCCGGCACTCCTCGTCCGGGCGGGCAGGACCACTTCACTCGTGCTGCTGCGTCTCCCGTCCGTGCCGCCGTTCACAGGTCACTCGCCAAGCCGCGAGCGCAGGACTCTTTCCCCCGACAAGGCAAGCAGACAGGAAGCCTCGAAGAACCAACTCAACCCGAACCAACATGACCAACCGAAGACAAACTCTCGAACCAACTCGACCAACCGAAGACGAACTCTCTAACTGAAGACCAACTCTCGAACCCAAGACCAACTCCACTTGAACCAACTTGACCAACCGAAGACCAACTCGACCAACCGAAGACCAACTCTCCTTGAGGTCCATCCTGTCCGCCTTTTGTAGCGCGGGGCTCCGCCCTTCGCTCGCCCCGTTTTGGCCCCTCCTCCCTTCGAGCTTCTTGGAGAAGCCTCTCGAAGGGGGGCGTGTCCTCTCGCTCTCCCTCCACCCCGCCCCGTGTGGGGGCCGGAGGAGTCAGTTTTTGGCTCAGGGCCAGAGAATTATTCCCCCAAAAAGGGGCCCCGAAATTTTCTCACCTTTGACGCCCAGCTCGGATCGCACTTCCCCCACACCGAGCGCGGAGAATTTAAATGGGAGAAGCAGGCGGGAAAAGCCCCCGAGCATCGTTGTTGGTTTTTGTTTGTTCCTCCGCGGAGATCGTAACCGCACAGGGCCTACTGAATGGCGAGTGGCGAAGATGTGGTATCGTAGATGGTGGAGGTGGCGTGGTTGTAGTGTGGTTGGCGCTGTGGTGGGGATGGCATGGTTGTTGAGATGCTGTTTGTTTGAAATATAAGATAGAACAGAAAAATGGCTAACTCAAAGTGTCGCAGCCCGGATGGATCACATAAATTCCCTCGATACAACGGGGTTGGGCTAACTTCACATGTATTTACAGAGATATCTCACCTGAGGGCCCTTTATGTTGTAATGAGAATTTCCACAACCGTAACAATATATGAATATATATACATATATATGTATATATATGTATATATATATATATATATATATATATATCTATATATATATATATATATATATATATATATATATATATATATATATATATATATATATATATATATGTATATATGTATGAGCCTGGTGTTGGCGCAGTGGTTAGGGCAGCGGCTTGGGATCGAAAAGGTCCTGAGTTCAAGCCCCGTTGGGTCACTGAATTAATACACCAGGGGGTTGACTCAGCCTGTCATCCTTCCGAGGTCGGCGAAATGAGTATCAGTATACTGGGCCGGTGTATACCCCGGTTAAAATAGGTGTACCATATCCCTGCGTCGTAAGAGGTGACCAGGGTTGCGTCAAGAAGGGCATCCGGCGTAAAACATGTGCCAAATCACTATGTGGATCATACGGATGAACCGCTGTGGTGACCCCTAACGGGAGCAGCCGAAAGAAGAAGAAGAAGAAGATATATATATGTGTGTGTGTGTGTGTGTGTGTGTGTGTGTGTGTGTGTGTGTGTGTGTGTGTGTGTGTGTGTGTGTGTGTGTGTGTGTGTGTGTGTGTGTGTGTGTGTGTGTGTGTTTTTGTGTGTATGGAAATATATATATATATATATATATATATATATATATATATATATATATATATATATATATATATATATATATTGTTGAGGATCCGGGGTGGCGGGATTCTCACCCGACTCTTGGCGCCACCCTCACCACCGCCGTCTCCGGGGTTTATAATGCCGGCTGGCTCAGCACAGGCCTCGGGTCACGTGTCTTCAATCGCGATACCAACGTAATCCTAAACCTTACCAGTTGGGGAAATACAACCCCAGTTACAGACTGTATATATAATATATATAAATATACAGTATGTATATGCATATGTATGTGTGTGTGTGTATATATATATATATGTTGTTCGTCTTTCGGCTGCTCCCGTTAGGGGTCCCCACAGCGGATCATCCGTTATGATCCGCATACTGATTTGGCATAGGTTTTACGCCGGATGCCCTTCCTGACGCAACCCTGGTCGCCTCTCACGACATAGGGATAAGGATTGGGTTTCGCCATGATTCCAGAATGCCCTACACCCTCTCATAGCACGGCCCAGCGCAGAGCACCCGTCTTCAAGCGATCCTCCAACCCAAGCCTCCGAGTCGCCGGATTACAGGCGCATGCCACTACGCCTGATATATATATATATATATATATATATATATATATATATATATATATATATATATATATATATATATATATATATATATATATATATATATATATATATATATATATATATATATATATATATATATATATATATATATATATATATATATACTGTAGACTTGGCGTAAGTCGTCACCATCGGGACCGAGAAAAAAGTGACGACTTAGAAATGTGACGACTTACGCGTATGCGAACATTCATGATGACTGTGGGGTGAAGGATGAAGTCGCGCGTGGCCTGGACACATGTGTGAGAGCCGGCTATTGTACCAAAAGGAAAACACAATCCTCGGGGCATAGGTGGGGATGAGTTGGTGAGTTGGAAAATGATCAAGCAAAGATGGAATTCATGAATCAGTTTATCAAAAGTAAAGTTAATGAACAACTCTGTAAGACAACTCGTATACCATCGGTGATGGTATGGTGACAAATTACATGACACACAGTCGTCGTGGTGATGATTACCACTCAATGCCTATGTGTAAGTGAGTGCGGTAATGTACAAAACAAGCCAAGATAAAACCATGATCGGACTTCAACACGAAGCTCGATCGATCCTTTACTTCTTCGCGAAGTAATCCGTGATGTTTGAATGCCTCAAACTCTTGGGCATCTGGTGCATGAGAAAGGATTCAAACCGGTCATTGTATTCCATGATGTTGGCTGGGCAATCCTCCACCGAAAGACAGTCTCGGCCGAATATTTGGCCGAATAGGCCGAATCGGCCGAAACCGAATATTTGGCTGAGCCGACATTTGCCGAAACCAGATGATGAGCACGTCATCGACATCTTCAAAGGACACACATTTCACGCATTTCACACTTCCCACCCGCCTCACGATCTTCTCCACTTGTCCAAATATCTTGCCCTTATTCTTCAAGATATCGTTCAATGTCTGCCGTTTGATGTCCAACTTCTCAGCTATGTCTGTTTTCTTCATCAGTGGGTTTGCCTCACAAAACTGGATAACGTCGTATTTTTCTTGGTAGGTTTTAGTTGTAAGCTTATGCTTAGTCGCCATTGTCCTGCCTGCAGTGCGATCAACGTGTGTACGCAGTTATAAATAGCCTATCATGGTGGTGTAAACCAATGAGCGAGCATCACGATTCCATGAAATCGGGCTTCTCACGAGGCAGCAGTTCCGTGTGATGAGTTAGGAGTGGTAATTTACTTGAGTTTCCATTACGTGGGAATGGACAACATCTGACGACTTAGACGAAGTGACCACTTAGAGATGACGACTTACAGAGGGATGACCCTTTATTCAAAGGGATTTAACATGAGATAAATTCGGGACTTTTTGACGCTGCCGATTTAGGCGAAGTGACGAGTTACACGCTGCCGACTTACACCTAGTCTACTGTATATATATATATATATATATATATATATATATATATATATATATATATATATATATATATATATATATATATATATATATATACTGACACCTTTGCTTGCTTTGCAATTTCTCCAAAAGAAAAAATGACACTTTTAAGTATTTTCATGGTCTATCTGACTTCCTTTGTTAAATGTCTCTTTCTATATATGTATATATATATATATATATATATATATATATATATATATATATATATATATATATGTATATCTATATATGTTTATTTCCATTATGCGCACAATAAAACGGATTTGCATACCGGATCGGTCGAGGCCCGGGTTACCAACGACCGCCACCGGTACTGTTGGCCAGCGGGGTACCGGTGGAAATTGTGTTACTGCTGGGAAGGAGGAGAAGGAGACGGTGAAGGCATGTCCAGAGGCAATGGGGGAGGGGGAAGGGTAGAAGTGTGGAGGTGAGAGTTGGAACTCTGAATGTTGGAACTATGACTGCAAAGGGCGAGAGTTGGCTGATATGATGGAGAGAAGAAAGGTGGACATACTGTGTGTATAAGAGAGCAAGCGGATGGGGAGTAAGGCTAGGAGCATTGGAAATGGTTTCAAACTGTTCGATCATGGTGTGGATGGGAGGAGAAATGGTGTCGGGGTAATGCTGAAGGAGGATTATGTCAAGAGGGTATTGGAGGTGAGGAGAGTGTCGGACCGAGTGATGAGTGTGAAGTTGGAAATGGAAGGGGTGATGATGAATGTCATCAGTGCATATGACCCGCAAGTGGGGTGTGAAATGGAGTATAAAGAGATTACTGGAGTGAGTTAGATGAAGTGGTGGAGACTGTATCCAAGGATGAAAGAGTGGTGATTGGATCAGATTTCAATGGGCATGTTGGGGAAGGGAATAAAGAGGATGAGGAGGTGATGGGTTGGTACGGTGTCAACGAGAGAAATGTGGAAGGGCAAATGGTTGAAGAGTTTGCAAAAAGAATGGAAATGGCAGTGGTAAATACGTATTTCAAGAAGAAGGAGGATCACAGGGTGACGTACGAGAGTGGAGGAAAGTGCACACAGGTGGATTATATCTTTAGCAGGAGATCCAACCTGAAAGAGATTAGCGAATGTAAGGTGGTGGCAGGGGACAGTGAAGCTCGACAGCATCGATTGGTGGTCTGGAGGATGATTTTGGAGGTGAGGTTGAGGAAGAGAGTGAGGGCTGAACCAAGGACCAGATGGTGGAAGCTGAAGGAGGAACACTGTCGCGTGAAATTTAGGGAGGAGGTGAGACAGGCGTTGGATGGTGGTAAAGAGGTGTGGGATGATTGGGCAACTACAGCAAAGTGGTGAGGGAGATAGCTGGAAAGGTACTTGGTGTGACATCTGGACAGAGGAAGGAAGATAAGGAGACTTGGTGGTGGAACAAGGAAGAACAGGAAAGTATAAGGAAGAAGAGGTTGGCGAAAAAGAAGTGGGATAGCCAGAGAGATGAAGAAAGTAGACAGGAGTGCAAGGACTGGCGGAGCAAGGCGAAGAGAGAGGTGGCAAAGGCTAAGGAAAAGGCATATGACAAGCTGTATGAGAAGTTGGATACAAAGGAAGGGGAAAAGGATTTGTACCGATTGGCCAGACAGAGGCACCGAGCTGGGAATGATGTGCTGCAGGGTAGGGTGATAAAGGACGCAAATGGGAATGTGCTGACGAGCGAGGAGAGTGTGTTGAGAAGGTGGATGGAGTACTTTGAGGAGCTGATGAATGAAGAAAATGAGAGAAAGAGAGAAGGTTGGAA
>NC_140962.1:78728752-78746252 GCF_056783735.1 Eptatretus burgeri | reverse complement strand
ACCAATTTTAGCCAAGTAAGAAGAACAAGCAAACAAGTTGACTTGAAAGAGCAACCTGCGATTGTGCTTCCATATTCACTCAAAATGGCCCTCGAGGCCTTTGTCACCATGGAGCATTCAGCTAAGCATTAGCCACAACAAATGACCCTCAAGTACCTTGTAAAAATTGAGGAAATCTAAAATATTGTGCTCGAGAAATTCAGCATTGTAGTTATTCAGTTCGAAAACGTATCGTACTTGAACATTGGTGGAATTTGTTGTCAACTTATTCACAATATAAAGGAATAAAACGGCCTGGCTGGCATTGGCATTGCAACCTGCATAGTTATTTTCCAGACAAATGTTCCTTGTTCAAAGGGAAAAGATGCCTACAGCACCTTGAGAATTTTAACTTGTCTCCTTTTATTTTTGTTAAACGACCATCCCAGTGGTGACCTATATTGTTCCTTTTTTTACAGCACATTACAAGTCGTCGGCACAAAGATCGGGTGGCTGGAAAGCCTGCAAAACCAAAGTTCTGCCCCTACAACAAATTTCTACGAAACCCAATGCAACTAACAGTGAGTGCTTTTTGGCATTTCTCTTTTGCATGCAAAGTCGAGGCTCATGGAAGAGTTGGAACACAGAATGGACAAGAACATAATAAAAGAAGAACAACATAATGGAAAGGGGGAAAGCATATGAACATGTTTTGGAATCTGTGCATTTAGAAAATAAGTGATGGCAGCATTAAGTTCTAAAAACTTCAGGTTATTGAAGACCTGCTTCAAAAAACTGCACAGGTACATTGAGGTCAAAGTGAAGTAATGTCTACAAATCATTGAAGTATGAGTCGGTGACAGTAATTGGGACATGTTAATTCCATCTGGAAAGCTTGGTATTTGCTTAATGGTTAAGGTGGCTGGCATAAGATCTTAGAGTCTTGAGTTAGATCCCCTGTCATGCCATTGAAATAACACTAGGTGGGTTGACTCAGCCTGCCATCCTTCCGAGGTTGGCAAAATGAGTACCGGGTTACTGGGGTAATAAGCCATTCGAGCATCCTGTGTCGGAGTGGAGACCCGGCCAGGACTGTACTCCTTCGCCAATGAAACTGCCTCGGCAGCCCTGTGCACCTCATGGCATGAAAGGAATGGTGATTATATTATAATGTCATCTGGAACTTACTCAAATCCTTTTTCATTGCCAGGTAAAGGAGTCTCAGAAAAGTACGTTGTCATCACCCTTCTTAGCCACCATCAGTAATGCTGTGAACCTACAGGGAGCCCTGCACTCATCTGCGGTCCCCCTAACAGCTCATTCATTACCAGCACCTCCTCTTTCACGTTTCTTTCAAGGACAACCACCCATCAGAAATGCACCAGGAGTTATGTGCACCCCAACTCGAACACCCATAATGTTTACACCTTACTAAACTTCGATTTTGTCCTCCTTCATCCCTTTCCGTCCACAACAATTATGTCCCACTTTTTCCTATACCAATTTATGCAGCCCCTCAATTTAGTGATGCTGGTTTCAAGAAATGTGGATGATTCTACATCACACAGCTTTCAATGGCATCTCTGAAGTGATTACTACTTATTGTACACAGTTTACTACTTATTTTGTCATCCTGTGCCACTGAGTACAGGATGCCAATTTTTTTAATATAGATATTTGATGCTCATAGAATAGCAGTCGAGGTTCTCCATGAGCCTCAACCTTAAAACAAGCACTGCCATGAAACTAGAAGTGCAGTTGAACAGACAAATTTACACCTTTTGTTTTCACCTCAAGTAATTCTTGGATACAAGCAAATTTACAGTCATCACAAGACCGCTGCTTTTAAAATACAACACATGACTTTGCATTTTTTGGTACCAGTGACTGAAAAAGCTATTTCGCATAAGACAGTCGTAAAAACAATTCAGTTCAGTTTAGAGTAGTTTCAATGTTTAAGATTTTGGTATCTCTTTAAATATCTTTATTGACAAATTAATGTGGAACATCAGTTCATCGACCTCATTACAAATGAGATTCACGGTGATGTGTGATGAATATTATGATTATGGAATTAATTATTGACATAGTAAAGCTCTTCGTTGATAATTATTTACAGATTCTCAAGTCTATCCGATCGTAGAAGTAAAAAAAAGTGTGTGTTACATGGATAACGTTGTGCTTATTCATTCATAGACAGCAATAGTATTTAAATTGCTAACTTTGGTGAGAATGCTCGACAAAGTACTCAAGATTTAAATCGATTTTATGATTTAAATCGTCTTTTTAAAATCGATTTTATGATCAATCAGCTTGCCTAACTACTACACAAATTTCACAACCTACTACAGCATCAGTGACATTCCTCATTCTGATTAATCAAGGTAGATTGTCTGACTTGATAATCCCCAAAATGGCAAGTGCTAAATTAATGAGACTAAAGAAGAAAGTGCTGGCTAATATAGCATAATCACTTGTTTATAAATACAATAAATATGCATTTCAAAAGTCTGATAAACAATCGGACAAAAGCTGTTGGTTTAGCAATAACATTGTGAAGACTTTGTGTTAAAACAGTGTGTTATGCATTTGAGTAAAGCTTTTACTTTTGTTTAAAATTTTAAAGTAACCTATAGTTTGTGTACCATAAGCAGCAGACCTTTCCTATATTTTTCCCCCCACAAGGATTACTTCCTAGAAATGCATTTGATGGGAAATGGTTGTTGCTGACCACGTTGTCAAAAAAAGTGCTTGTGTGCTTCATTTAATGCAAGCACTGAAAAATGTGCTCCCATAAATTATGACAAAACTGTTGGAAAATAAGTTCTATTAAAAGTTACAGAAGCTAAAATTGCATTTTGAAAATTCACTTGTCTCCATTTTCAAATAAATTTTGTATGATGATTTTATTATATCCAAGAATGTATTAGCTTCTCAAAACGTTGTTACGATAGATGGAAAAAAAAATTATATTTGTATATTGCAAATATTTATGTATTTTGTATTCAGTCCAACAAAAAGGATGTGTTCAATGATGAAGTGTTGAAAAGGCATTCACGGTATTTAAATTGTTGGGTGAAATAATGATTAAGAAGAGATTATAAAATCTTAATTTTGAAGTAAATTGGATGTTTGTTTGCCTTATCAAATGTAGTTATCCTGGGTCAATTCTGCCACCTGAAACAGTATCTCTTCAGTCAATAATTCAGCATCCCCCCCCACCCCACCCCTGCATTAATAAGCTAAAATATACAGAGAATTGTGAATTGCTTTCCTCTTGGAAATCTTTGTGAAGACAGAGCAACTTGAACTCTCTCAACCAGGGCATCCACACTCATATGACATGATTAGTTAACCCATCTTGTCAAGCATCCTTGGTAATAGATAAAGGTGCATTGGCTTTCGATCAGTATAGTGGCATGTTATTTATGAATGTAAACGATTCAAATCACTTTACAAAAAGGTTCCTCATTCAACGTTTTTGCATAACATCGGTGCTCATATCATGCAATTTAATTTTATCATTTTTTAACCAATTAGATGCTTTTTAAATTTTGCAAATATTTACAACACTGTAATATGGCTATGTAAACAAATCTGATATGTCAAGGAATATGTGGGACATTCAAAAAGTTGTACAAATGGGACACAAAGCTCCAAGACCAAACCTTTTGATTTTGTGGTATATATATATATATATATATATATATATATATATATATATATATATATATATATATATATATATATATATATATATATGAAATTAGAAATCAATTATATAAATTTATACAATGTTAAACAAAAAATAAAATATTATGGTTTATCTTGGACTATTGCGAGTGACATTTGAAGCACTTTTTGAATGCCCAATGTATGCAGGAGTTGAGCAAAAGTAGAGGTACAATTGGAAATAGATATCTGTGATCACTAAACAATCGTCAAGGGTGAGCCTCTCATTCCAATGATGGCCATTTTTTTAGACCACCATATGACCATAACCTTCAGCATGTAGGGATAAACTGCAAATTAATAAAATTTGTCCCCATTGACACAATCTTTCTCTAAAACTCAACATCATGAAAATAGGAATAAAATTATTCAGGTTATAAAGCCTGGTGTTGGCTTCGTAGTTAGTGTGGTGGCTTGGGATCCTCGGGTCCTGAGTTCAAGCCCCGATGGGCTGCTGAATTAATACACCAGGAGGTTGACTCAGCCTGTCATCCTTCCGAGGTTGACAAAATGAGTACCAGTGCACTGGTAAGGGGGACACTGCATCAGGGCATAGCCACGTCCCAACTAATGATGCAACCGGCAGCCATTGGCTGCACTCGATGGAGAGAGAGAGAGAGAGAGAGAGAGAGAGAGAGAGAGAGAGAGAGAGAGAGAGAGAGAGAGAGAGAGAGACAGAGAGAGAGAGAGAGAGAGAGAGAGAGAGAGAGAGACAGAGAGAGACAGAGAGAGACAGAGAGAGACAGAGAGAGACAGAGAGAGACAGAGAGAGACAGAGAGAGACAGAGAGAGACAGAGAGAGACAGAGAGAGACAGAGAGAGACTGAGAGAGACTGAGAGAGACTGAGATATTATGATCAAAAAGGTATTTTTTGTTAATTCAGTCACAATCTGAAAAAGTAGGTCAAGCGCACGAATAAAATATCAGTGCACTTTAGTACAGGTCCACTATTAGGATGCAAAAACATCTTGGAAGGCCAAGCAATCTTTGACATTCTGCATTGGCAAGATTGAGCAATGCCAAAAAAAAGTGTTTTTTTTTTTTCAGACTGCCATTCGACCTTGCCCTTTTACCCAGAGGGGTATAATATAAATTAACTCTTACTGCGCATTACCCTGGGCTATCTGGAGAGGGCAATTTTGTTCTCATCGGATAAACCTAAGTTGAGTTATGGTGAAAATATTAAAATGCCTATAATTAGGTCATGACCTTAAAAATTGGTCAAGGTCAACAAATGTCAACCACACATGTTTGCATTCCCATTATTGATGAAAAATTTCATTCTGAAAGTCCCAGCTGACTTGGAGATACAGGCCGAACATTGGCAGAGAAAAAAGAAGAAAACAAACCAAAAGAAAAACCTAAATGGTTGTTTACTACTTCTCGTGGTCGAAGAAATTCTGAAGTACCATTAAAAATTGGGGGCATTAATTGTAGAAACAAACCCAACAACAGGTATAAGCCTTCCCTGATCCTACAGGGAGCGTCTCAAATATTTAGGGAACCCCAATATTTGTTTCAGTTTATTCAATTCCCGATGTTTTGGTCACTGTCGCTCATATTTTATACCAAATATGGTTCGAGATCAGACATAATATTGTGCCATTCCTCCTTCAGAGGAAATGCAAGATCAATAGTAGATGGTGGTATATTAACTCTGCTCCTCATGTGGCTTTCTAAAATGTTGCAGAGCAATTCCATTGGGCTGTGGTTCTTCACTGAACACTGCAGATTTTCAATGTTGTCGTCTTCAAATGAATTCCTTACACACACACACACACACACACACACACACACACACACACACACACACACACACACACACACACACACACACACACACACACACACACACACACACAATTTTCAAAGAAACAGGGAAGGTGACATACTAGATGGATGATTTAAAGCTCTTCACACCGAACAAAATTTTTTTGACAGAACTACTGAAATTGGTGAAATGGTACCCGAACAACATTGAAATACAATTTGGCTTGGATAAGTGTGCCAAATGCACATCTGTACAAGGTAAACTAACAAAAATAGGCATCATAAAAATCCACCGAAATACAACAATACAGGAATCAGAGAAGGAAGCATCACACCATTACCTCAGAGTAGAAGAGGGCCACCAAATATGTCACAAACAAATGTGCAAAACAATTACCACAGAATACCTACGTATTTAATGAGGCTGATCCTGCAAATATAACTCTCCCCAAGAAACAAAATAGACTAGATGGGCACTCTTCGACATCACAACGTTGCCAGATTTGCCTCTGCCCATATTATTACATCATTATACATACTGTACATGTACCAAGTTTGATTTAAATTCCTGAACACAGATTCAAAATATTAACTAATTCTGCCTGCCAGACCCTGCACCTTTTCAGGTTGCAATTTAAAACGTATATTTCCCATGACTACTAGATCATAATTGTGACATTTCACATCGATTGATAAAGCGGTTCAAGATATTTTTTATTTACTCAATATTACCGTTCAATCCAATATGGCTGCCAGACCATTTGACCTATTAATTATTTGTGAACACCCTGGTATCCCCAAAACTCGGGGGACATGTTTGTGAAGTGTTCCCACGATCTGTCCAGCCATTCTGGAGAAGATGATTTTTGGAGGTTTTCGGTTAAATCTAATATGGCTGCCAAACCATGTGACATATGATGTCATAGTTGGAGAACTTTTTGTTCCTCATAGATAGGCGATCATACCTGTAAAATTTCGCCTCTATGTTCAGCTGTTTCGGAGAAGAAGATTTTTGAAGGTTTTTATGTTCAGAAAATATGGCTGCCAAACGATGTGACAGATGACGTCATCAATTTTTTTCCCCCATACAATTCATCCCGAAATGACCATCAATTTTTCAGATGGATCGGATAAAGCATTCAACGTATGCAATTATGACGTCATAACGAATGACTATAACACCACCAAAAAAATCACACTTGTTTCGCATGGGGAGTACTTCACATGTGCGAAGTTTCATTTTTTTTTTTCCATGGAGAGGTTTCAGAGATACAGAGGTCCAAAGTTTTTCCTTTTTTAAACATGGCTGGCTACCAAACCATGTGACCTATGACATCATAATTATCATGAAAACATTCTGCATGAGTTGTCACACCTATGGTGAAACGTTTATGTCAATCGCTTAAGCGTTTGCAGAGAAAACAGAAAATTAGCATGGACAACCCAAAAACATAACGCCTTCAGCGACTTCATCAGCAGAGGCATAAATAATATACACCAACTCATAGTACCAGTGTTCAAATACAGTTGCAGAAAAATAAACTGGCCACAATCATAAATCAACAAACTGGATGTCAAAACAAGGACTATCCACAACTCTTGACTATCCACAAAATGTTCGACAAAAATTAATTCATCCTAAGAATGTATCTGCCGAGGCAAGAAGGAGGTAGTGGTGTGATGGAGCTCAACCAAGTGCACAGAGTGACAACTGTAGGAATGGCTGAGTACATTAAAAGTTCTGAATGCAATTTGTATGCAAACACAAAGACAGCAATCCATAAAAGGTATCCCAATTCACCATGCAAAACGTTTCCAAAGACAGCTGCGAATAGATGATATCATGTATGAAACCGAAATGGCAACGAATACAACCCCAATGATTCCAAAAAAAGAGGAAATAAAAATATAAAGTCAAGTATCAACAGATTATACACCGATACCTGCGTGTATATATATATATATATATATATATATATATATATATATATATATATATATATATATATATATATATATATATATATATATATATATGTATATATATATATATATGTGTATATATATATGTGTATATATATATGTGTGTATATATATATGTGTGTATATATATATGTGTGTATATATATATATATATATACACACATATATATATACACATATATATATACACATATATATATATATATATGTATATATATATATATATATATATATATATATATATATATATATATATATATATATATATATATATATATATATATATATATATATATATATATATATATATATATATATATATATATGTGTATATATATATATATATATATATATATATATATATGTATATATATATATATATATATATATATATATATATATATATATATATATATATATATATATATATATATATATATATATATATATATATATATATATATATATATATATATATATATATATATATATATATATATATATATATATATATATATATATATATATATATATGTATATTTATATATATATATATATATATATATGTATATGTATATTTATTTATATATATATATATATATATATATATATATATATATGTATATATATATATATATGTATATGTATATTTATATATATACATATATAGAGAGAGTTGGACAGATTGAGCATGGATAAAGAAGCCTCATTGGAATGGCTAAGAAGAGGTCAGCTCAACTGGGATGGCAAATGAATCATAATAAATGCTTAAGACCAAGGACACTGTATGAATGGCTTTAAGAAAATGGTGGGACTGAGTCAATTGGACAGGTGTAGGTTCTGCAAGGTAGAAACAGAAAGTATGAGTCACCTCCTGTCAAGATGTAAAAAAAAAACAAAAAAACTCATCACAGAACATTAAAGCACAAGAATATATGTGGAGTATTCCATTGGCACATCTGCAAAAATTTCAACATCCCAGTTTCAGAAAACTCATGGAAACATGAACCAAAAGCGATCACTGAAAATAAGGAAGTAATGCTCACGTCCGACCTGATGATCTCATCGAGCGTCAGCACTGAAACAAAGCATTGCTATTGGTATGTTACTTATCTACAAAAAAGAAAAGATGGGATTGCAAATTTAGGTGTTAGTTCCCAGCGATTTTGGCCTAAACAACACAGAAATCAAGAAAAAAGACAAAATACGAGAATCTCAAGAATGAAGTGAAAAGATTTTGAAAGCTGAAGAACTCCAAAGTTGTACCAGTGATAATTAGAGCAATGGGAATAATAAAGAAGAACTCAAAAAAAAAAATCAAATTTACCAAATTCAAGCAAACAAGTAATTTAAGCAGGAAAAAGAAAGAAAGAAATCGTCACTTTTGTGATGTATCAAGCCAGGGACTGCAGCATCAACTTTTAAAACATTTATTAAAAACTTACGCAGATACCTTGCATTAAAGAACTCTTGTCATCTCATTGAGTGAATTAAATTGATGGAGATTCAGCCTTGATGAGCAACTTCCAAACATCCCTTCCATCCACTTAGCATTAGCAATGTGCTCCTCCCCTGACACAGGCACAGATTGTCATTTTGCAGTCAAACAGCTCAACAGCAACTTCACTTTATTCGCAAACTTCTTCATGATTCGGTATTCAATGATTATTAAATATGGGTCTGTATTCAATCACTGATTTTCTAAGTCTGAAAAGCATTAAATACTGTGATGGCAGTGGATTACCATATTTAATCTTCTTGTTTGGAGAGATTTGGGTGGATTTGGGTCCATGATAATCATTGGTGAGAATGCATCTCCAGAACATAATCGTCTTGATCTTCCAAATAATGAGATACTAAATATCTATTCCTCAAATCAAAGAAAATAAATTGTACATTTTACACAGACGCACTTAAACCAACGTTTTGATGGAATACTTGATAGGACATTTTCAGATTATGACTGAGAATCTTTTTCACAGTAAAGAAATGTGTGTGTATAAAATTTTATATTTATATATATATACTGTATATAATATCTATACTGTATGTTATATGAATGTATACAGTGCTTATAGAAAGTCTACACCCCCTTTCAAAATTTTCACCTTTTGTTACCTTATAGGCTGGAATTGAATTGCATTAAATGAGACTTTTTCCACCTTAATTTACATATAGTAACCCACAACTACCAAGTGAAAAGCAAATTCTACAAATTTCAGAAAATTAATTAAGAATATAAAACTAGAACATCTTGGTTGGATAAGTGTCCACCCTCCCTTATAATTGCAATTGTTAATTATCTCGGGTGTAACCAATCACCTTCAAAAACACAACCCAAGTTAATTGGCCTCCACCTGTGTTAAATTGTGGTGATTCTGATTATTTCAGAATAAAATCAGCTGTTCCTGGAGGTTTCCTCTGCTGGGTAGTGCTTTTCACAGCAAAGACTCAACCATGAGATCAAGGAGCTTTCAAACGACCTCCTGGATAATGTTTTGGAAAAGCACAGATCAGGGGATGGGAATAAAAAATAATTTCAAAGGCCTTGAATATCCCTTGGAACACAGTCAAGATAATCATTCAGAAGTGGAAGGTGTATGGTACCACCAAGACCCTGCCTAGATCCGGCTGTCCCTCCAAACTGGATGACAAAGCAAGGATGAGACTGATCAGAGAGACCACCAAGAGGCCAATCGCAACTTTAAAAGAGCTACATGCCTTTTATGGCAAATATTTGCTCACTGTGTGCATGTGACAACAATACCCCAAGCACTCCACAAGTCTGGCCTGCACAGTAGGATAGCAAGAAGGAAGCCATTACTCAAAAAAGCCCACCTTGAGTCCTGTTTGAAGTATAGACAAAAACCACTCCAGAAATTTTGAAGCCATGTGGCAAAATATTTTGTGGCCTGACGAAACCAAGTTGGAACTTTTTGGCTTAAATGCAAAATATTACGTTTGGCGCAAACCCAATACACCACATCATGCAAGAACACCATCCTTACTGTGCAGCATGGTGGTGGCAGCATCATGTTATGGGGATGTTTCTCATCAGCAGGGACTGGGGCACTTGTCAGGATAGAAGGGAAAATCCATCCATTGGGACCATACTCTGTGCAGAGCGTTGATGCTGCCTAAGCAGTCTCCTTGGCTATTCAGCACAATCCTGGATGGGTCACTGCTTCGACACAGGAAGGGAAAATGGATGGAGCAAAATACAGAAAAATCCGACAGGAAAACTTGCTGCCCTCTGCAAGAATGCTGAAATTGTAAACGGAATTTCACCTTTCAGCATGACAATGACTCGCAGCACACAGCTAAAGCTACACTGGAGTGGCTAAGGAAAAACAAGATAAATGTGCTTGAGTGGCCCAGTCAGAGCTCCGACCAAAATGCAATCGAAAATCTTGAAGACTGCTGTCCATCAACGCTCTCCACGCAACTTTCCTGAACTTGAACAGTTTTGTACAGAAGAATGGGAAAATGTTGCCCAATCAAGGAGTGCAAAGTTGGTAGAGACCTATCCCAACAGACTCACAGCTGTAATTGCTGTCAAAGGAGCTTCCACCAAGTATTATCTCACGGGGGTGGACACTTATCTCACCAAGATAGTTTTGTATTTTTAATTAATTTTCTGAAATTTGTTTTCCACTTGGAAGTTGTGGGTTATGATGTGTAAATAAAGGTGGAAAGTCTGATTTAATGTAATTTAATTCCAGGCTATCAGGCAACAAGAGGTGAAAATTTTGAAAGGGGGTGTAGAATTTCTAAGGCCTGTATGAAAGTGTGTGTGTGTGTGTGTGTGTGTGTGTGTGTGTGTGTGTGTGTGTGTGTGTGTGTGTGTGTGTGTGTGTGTGTGTGTGTATGTGATTATATATATATATATATATATATATATATATATATATATATATATATATATATATATATATATATATATATATATACATATATACACATACAAACATACATACATACATACATATATATCATAAAGGAATCCATGGTAAATTCTCTCACTTTTAATTGAACAAATGATGATGCAACATTTCGATTAACAACATGTGACAAGCCACATGCATCCGTTAACCTTTCTCAAGAGATTTGATTTTCCACAGAGATTTGATATTCTTTTTGATCTTTCAGAAATAAGTTTTGCAATGTTTTATTACATTAGACTTTTAACATGTAACATTCCTTGGGAATTACACACATTTCTAAAACACAACTTTCAGCAAGACAGTCTCATTCATTAAAAGCTACAGAATCACATTTGTGATTCCCTATAAATCACTTAATTTAGCTTTTCTAAACACTTTTTTTCCAAAGGAAAGAAAAAGGCAGAAGCAATAACATACATGTGAGATACATTTGTTGAGAGAAAAACTAGTTTTTTTTTGTAAATAAAGAAATGTAAAAATAATTTTTATCTGTTAATAGACATGATATTACATGAAATGGTGAGATAGACACTCAGTTAACTAAAACATTCCTCCATTTTTTTCCATGACTGCCTATTTGTGCAATAAGGTAGAAGTTGCATTTGGTTTCTTTTGTTTCGTATCTTCTTTCTTGGTTAATATTTGTGTCTGCAACTTGCAATGAAGCATTACATGATGCAGTATGGTCTTGTGCTGGAGTGAGCTGTGCAAGTTTTGTTATTATTTGCCCGTATTTGACATCGCACTTTGGCACCTACACAAATACACTACAGGTGTTCAACATGTGATACGCTTGTTGCTACAGGGTTCAAAACAATAAAGTTCTTTAAACTTCTACTCGTGCTATAGTGCCTGCCTATAAACTTTTTCCAACACCTTTTCATCTAAAGATAATTATTTTTGTTTAATATTGACAAACCAACTTTATCTCTGCCAAAAACAAGAGGATGGGTTTACCAAGGTTTCCAAAGAATGAGTGATTGGAATGCGATTCTGGAAGTGAAGCTAGTTAATTATATCATTTTTTAAAAGAAAGATGCAAGTCCTCAGAGGACACATCCCCCATGTGCATCTTTAAAATGGGACATATATATATATATATATATATATATATATATATATATATATATATATATATATATATATATATATATATATATATATATATATATGCATGCTATTGGCACCCTCAGGTGAGCATCAGCTGCAGATTATATCTCACATAGTAAAACCGCATAATCACAAAGAACAAAAGCCTGTCTGCCACCAGATGACTGTTCCCACCAATGCAAACCAGAAGGGAAGAGCCATTGGGTGGAGATGAAGGCCAAAATGTATGGAGCGTGATGAAGCACTACCACATGATCTCAGACGGACGTGAGTCACATACATGTGCAGACCAAAGCATCGCCTCAAACCCAGAGGCTTCAGTCTGGCCACCCATGTCAAAAGACACAGATTTAAGCTCATCTTTGGTTAAACATAAAACGGAATTGCCTATTTGGATTTTGGGCTTATATAGGCTCATGTCAAATATATATCTACAATAATAAGTGTGTGCATCTCCCCCATTACTCCAAAACCATGAAACCTCATGGCCTGCAACTTTGCATGCACACAAAGGGACTTCACATGAGTACATAAATGAAAACTGGGTATTTGCGTAAATGTAAACACTCCTTTTGAAGATAATAAACGGGGTGCTCATCATGAAAAAAACAAAAAAGGCTTCCCTTTGGTCAAACCACTTTCCTCTCACATGGATCTTAAACCGCCATTTTGTTTTGGCCTGCTCAAAAATGCCTTGTTTTGGAACAGGCCGCAGAGTCCTCTGGCATACATTTTAAGACCGAACAATGCATCTTCGATCTTTAAAAGAAGGTACCGTTTGGAGGAAGCAAAAGTACATTTTGATTGCAACTCCTGTAGAGGAAAAGTGGCAATGCGTATTTTGTTTGCAGTGGTCTAATATACACTGCCCAATGAAGGTACAGTCCCATCATGCAGAGGAAAGAAAATAGTGAACTCTTCAACAAAAACAAACTTTTGGTTTTCACCTGACTTTTCAAGGCTTATAAACAAACTGATGAACATGTAATTCACATATTATGTGAAGTAAATAAACATTGGAGGCGACGAAAATTGGTTTGGCAGTGAAATGTACGTAATGAAGTCGGGAGGGAGGGGAAATTCCAGAGAGATGTTTTTTTAAACTTCCTTTAGAAGTTATGTACACATACACTTTAAAGAAGTTATGTACATGTACACTTTGAAATGTATACGTGCACTTTAAAGTTGTATGACATGTACACGTCCACTTTCGCACACTCAACATCACAACTGAGTTTACGTACATTATAAAACTGAACAAGGTACATTTTCATTCCAATGAAAATAGTCATGATTAATGTTTGAAGTCTTTCATTGAAAAAAAAAGAAGTCTTTTTGTCGGCGTTTTGCATGTACTGTTTGCTATCGAGATGTCCAGGGATGCGTTCAATTACCAAGCAGCCAGATAGTGCTTGCCAAGCCAGCCATTCCTTATCAACGGCATCGAATGGAGTGCTTGCTTGAGTGCTTAAAGGTCCACAAAATCAGAATTGTTAACCTCCGCCATCTTCGAAGATGGATGGAGGTTACTGTTTTCACCCCTTTCTGTTTGTTTGTTTGTTTGTGAACAGTATTACGGAAAAACTCCTTGACGGATTTCGAAGAAACTTGGTGGGGGGGGGGGGGGGTAGGAATGGTCCAAGGATCATGCTATTAAATTTTGGACTTGGTCCCCCCCCCCCAAAAAAAATTGTTAGAGAATTTTTTTTTTTTGCATTTCTACATGTTTTAAGTGATTTCCACCCCCCCCCCCCCAGAAAAAAAATTGTTACCCCCACCCAAAAAAAAGAAATTTTTTTTTTTGCATTTCTACATATTTTAAGTGATTTCCAACCACCCCCACCCCCCAAAAAAAAATTGTTTGAGAATTTTTTTTTTTGCATTTTTACATGTTTTAAGTGATTTCCAACCCCCCGCCAAAAAATTTGTTGGAGAAAAAAAAAATTTTTGCAACTTTTTTTTCAACAAAATTTCGATAATTTTTTTTTTTTTGCATTTTTACATGTTTTAAGTGATTTCCACCCCCCCCCCAAAAAAAAATGTTGGAGAAAAGAACTATAACTGTCAGCACTGTTGACATCATATTTAATGAATAAAATATAAGGTTCACTTGAGTGACCCAGCAGTATTGGCGGCGGAGGTTTTGCACTCTCCCGAGTGCTCCCCCTCTAGTTTTTTTTAATGTGATAATGTTTATTTTGAAGTAATAAACAAACAACTGAACATGGTTTTCAATTCGAATAATTTTTTGAGGTGTTAAAGTTTAAAAACCCCAACCTGGTGGGAACCGCTTCTAAAAAATTCCAGAAAACTGCCATCATCATTACGTCATCTGTGTGATGTAATCAACGGAATGATCGTCTCAGGATGCAAAGGGTAATTTGGCCGCACAACTTGCTTCAAACTCGTCAAAAAGTGAATTTGACGAATAATTTTCTGATTAAGCATCCTCAGATAATGACGATCGGCAAAATCATCATGTAGAAGGTGCCGTCATACCATACATGTATGAAACGGACGTCATGAAATACCTGGAGTTCACAACAAAGGGGATGACGTCGAAGAATGACTCGGCAGAAACAACTGGTAAGGTTGTAAATCATAGCGCTAGAACGTGGTATTTTGATGTAACACTTCTCTGTAATTATTGTAGTAACCAAAACGGCACTCGGTAGAGCGCATACCTCCGCAAGGTGGTGTTACGTAACACTGATTGAACATAATATAACTATTACTTTGCCAGGTCGGTGGGCTATCTGTCTTCTTCCACCAAATTTCTTGTCTTGCACCCTCTGCCCTCTTCATGCACTGCCCCCCCCTCCCAGGTGTTTGCAGGATGCTTGAAGTCCAGCAGCAACCCCTCCTCGTGAAACTTCCTAAATCTAGAACCACTGCCACTCATTCATTCCTTTTTTTTTTTCCTTCCTGTGGAACCATCTTCCACACACTCTTCAATCTCATTCTTCCCTCCAGGTCTTCAAGACAGCTTTTCACCACCATGTCGTCATCCCACCTTCAAAACCATGAACTTTTCTCCACACGTAAGCCCACCTCCCCTATCCCTCCAAAAATTTTGCTTATGTATCCATCTTGTTCACCCTTTGCTTTCTCTCCAACCACTCATCATTACCGGCATCCCTTGTTTGTCCGTCTCTGTCGACTTTTTCCCTCTGCCCTGATGTTGGTATTTCCCCTTTCTCCCGCTGTTCCCTTTGCTGAGTTGTGTCCTGAAATGTTCTGTCCACGAGCCGAGACCATGTATGTAAAAACATAGGGGCAATACCCCTGGGTGCTTACCTGGCAGCAGCTGGATCAGATAACCAGGGAACCACTGGTAGGCATGGATGACCCACAAAATATGTAACGGAGAAGAAAGTAAATACCTTTGGAGATATATGTATGTGTGTGTATATATATATATATATATATATATATATATATATATATATATATATATATATATATATATATATATATATATATATGTATGTGTGTGTATATATATATATATATATATATATATATATATATATATATATATATATATATATATCTGAGAACAAACTTTGGAACATCACGGGTGATAAAGTGGGGTGGGAGGAGGCAAGGGAAGGGATTGGATGAGGAAGGAGAAAGTAGCCGCTTTTGTGCTCGATCATTGCTGGGTACCTTTGCTCATATATATATATATATATATATATATATATATATATATATATATATATATATATATATATATATATATATATATATATATATATATATATACATACACATAAAAAATATATATATATCTATATATACAGTATACATACATACATATACATGCATATATACACTAATGTTAGTGTGTCAGTGTGTGTATCTCCTTCATAACTCCAACACCATGAAACCTAGTGGCCCCAAACTTTGAATGCATACTCAAGGAAGTCCAAGGTGGTGTGTGAATGAAAATTGGGTCTTTAGGTTAATTTAAACACCATTTTTGAAGATAATTAACAGCCTTATTTAATCATCCTTTATCAAGGCATTATCCTTGGTTACCTCGCTCTTCCTCGCTGGTGTCTTAATTCGCCATTTTTTTCCACCTGCTCAACAATGCCTTGACTTGAAAAGGCTGCAACAGCTTCTTAATTAATAACAATAAAGTTCTGAAAAGGTTTTTTTCACCTTCTTCACTCCTACCATCGAATGCTTGATCTACATACCTTCGAATGGCTGTACAAATCACTTTTGTAAGTGCTATAGTTTTCAAATTAGGAGCTTGAAGCGATTTTATGCTTTATATAATACAATTCTCCACGATCTACTCTCATGGACTAATTCAAGCATATAATACAAATATAATTTGAGTTTCGAGGATCGGATCACGTGGATTAAATAACTAGAAATGTGGAGTGAAATCTGAAAATGTTAAGAAATCGACAATGTTCAGATTTTTGCGATTACCAATCAGCTTGCTATCACTTGCGAAGCCAGCCATTCCTTATTAAACCATTTAATTGCAGTGCTTGCTTGAGTGCTTAAGCCACTTGCCGAGCATACCACAGTCTATAGTAGTGCAGTTCGAGTCCCGATTGGGATGTACAGTTGGCAGTTGCTGCAAGGTTGAGGTATATGTGGGTAGATTTCTATGGGTGTGTGTGCATACCTGCATGCTTGGTTATGGGTGTCGTTGTGGAAAAGTTTCATCCCATATATTATGATGATGATGGGTAGTGGAGGTTTTAACAATAAAACTCAGCAGCGTTCGAGCAATCACGTTTTCCTTTGTCCTCGTGACTGTTTCTCAAGCAATTGGTTATTTTATATGACTTGGTGTGCTTTACAAAAGTTATATATTTCTCTCTGTGAGTTTCAAAGCAAAATATATTTAATAACGCCCAATTTCCAAGCCGTTTTCTGTATGAACGTGTTTTCTAAATTACAGAGCCAAATTTTTCCCACCCGTCACATGACAATTGGCTGCACATATCTTTGA
>NC_140962.1:78688752-78723752 GCF_056783735.1 Eptatretus burgeri | reverse complement strand
CAGACATCAACACACAAAACAATTTTGGTTTCCAAACCAATCTCTTTACCGACCATTGAGTCACTCTCGCTCACTCTCATCCAAATTACCCATGTCACAATTTCTAGCAAAACTGAACCCTTGGCACAGTAATCATCAAAGCACTTTACCCTAAGTGTAAGTCATCACAGGTTGGTCGGGTCTAAAAGTGTCATCCACCCCTTCTAAATTTTTGTTGTACACTTTTAATCCACCCCTGTGGATTCGTTGTTTTCAATCTCCCTGGGTTCCAAACTTTTAAAAATTTATTGTTTGTTTGTTTATTTATTTATTTCCAAATTTGTCTCTCACTCCAAAATCTTGTAGATCACCCTGGCTAATGTTTGGGAGCAATCGTGCACTTTAAGCACACCCTCAATGAGGTGTCAGATAATCAAATTAGCCACAAGAGCTGTTGACAATGTTTCTTGCAAGAGGTAGCAGGATCTATGCCTGCACCCCCTCCAGGATCCGATAAACCCAAGTTTCTCGCATCCTCTCCCAGAAGCCGACATCCTCCTCCGGGGTCTGTTAAACTCATTGCTATCTCATTCATCCACTCTCAATCAATCCACTCTCATCCTCCTCTGGGATCAACTAGGTCTAGAGTTCCTCCATCCATTCTCAGAAGCCTGCATCCTCCTCCCAGATCTGGTAATCCTAGAGTTCTCTCATTCTGTTCCGTTCGATGCCTACATCCTCTTCCAGGATCTGGTAGGCCGAGAGTTTCTCATCCACTCTCGTTCTATGCCGATATCCTCTGGGATCTGGTAAGCCTAGAGTTCTCTAGTCCATCACCAGAAGCCTGTATCCTCCTTCATTGTATGGTAAACCTAGAGTTCTCACATCCTCTCTCAGTCGATGCCTGTCCTCCTCCAGGAAAAACTGTGGCCACGGGTAAAATGCAGGCAGACATTGCCACAGCCCAGCGGTGATCAGCGGACCCAGCCAAAACTGTATCTCCTGGGTGCACCAGGCAGAGGGCGGAACAAGGCCACGACCGGCCGACCCACAACCAGCATGAGGATAACTCCCAGGCACGCACAAACGCCGGCAACCACACTCCGCCATCCAAAAAAGCCAGACAAACAGCCACTATGGTTACCTTGAACGCCATCACCTGACCTTGGGCTGTTATGCTCATCTGCTTGGCTACCTGCGATGAGAGTTGGAGTGAGTTGAGATGTTTTGGCCTCATGCAGCTCTTGTTCCACCTTCTCTACTCCAATTCCCTGCTCCTTTTCTTTCTGTTTGCATTTTTTCATCACTTTCCGGGCTTCACTCTTGGATGACTGCAGTTCAGTACTCAACACTCTGATCTCCTGGCATAAACTCTCCATCAGCAGATCTTTTACATCGGGTCCCTGTGCAATGCTGGGTTCCGGAATCAGCAAAGGCTGTGGTTCTGGTTCCGGTTCAAGTTCAGACCCTTCCTCTCCTGAAATCACATGCTCAACCAGTGCAGATGCCCTCGTGTGCGGCCCCTGCTCTCCATCACACCACAGTTGTACCTCCATGGGATGGGAGACTCGGAGACTCGGATCTGGTATGACCTGGGAGAGAGGTGCCAAATGACTCTGTCCAGCCTGTGTCACAGAAATAGCACACGGAAGATCTAAAGATGCAGAACCTGCTTCAAAACGGCTAAGCTCACCATCCATACAGGCAAACAGCTCTCCTATCAGCTGAAAGATGGTGCCAATGCCACTCTCTCCCGCAGTGCCAAGCTACCCATTTGTCAGTGTCAAACCAGATGGAAAAAACGGCCACCCAATGTGGCAGTCAACTTTCCTTATGTTCAACATAATGTAGATGGCCACAAGCCAACCACAACGGTCATGACGCTGGTTCCACACGTGACCAAACTCCTTTAATTGAGAAACTTGAAGTAAGGAATCCTGCGGAACATTGCGGTGTACATTGTGCAAAATCTTGTGTAGGAAATTGCAGAACTTCCAGCTGAGAACAGAGTTGCTGTAAAAGGAGAATGTGCCTGCTGCATTCCAGATGATGTTGGCACCTTGTGTTGCCCAAGACACATTGCCCAAGATGCAAATGCGGACATGTTTCTCTTCAAAGCTTGCAATTGACTCACTCCAGCCTAATTCAAGATTAGCCTCCCACTCATCCAACTGTAAGCTACCGTTGCTGCAACTCTCCTCCGCAACATGTCTTGCGACCGTCCACAACATGTCCACAACACATTGGCTTTTCCATATCTGCTCGACCCTGTTCATCAACATCCCCAATGTCAGAGTGCTGCAAGTCCAACCCAACTTCGTACGAGTCAGTCAGCCCAAGCATGGTCTCGACAGAACCATCAACATCACCATTGAGGCTAACAACCACCCTTGGTTCTATCTCCTCTCCCTTTATGGCTTTGTCACAAGTATTCAGCTGCTCCTGTAATGTCTCATCCATCCTTTCCTCATTCAACCATGGCTCCCAAAATACGCAAGCCAACTCCTTCTTCCTCTTAGAATGCGCAACCTGCCTTCCTTTTACTTCGATCACAACGATCTATCTCCGCCACCCCCGGGGCATGGCCTGCTTGCACCAAACCCGGGAAGGCGGGGCTTCTCCTGCTCGGCTAGCTTCTGACATCACGCACATCAATCGTCCCTCGGGGCGTGACTTCGCTTGTTGCCAACCTTTGAAGGCGGGGCTTTTGCCCATTTGTTGTGGTTTCAGGGAGGTATTCTCCACATTTATTGCCGATCTTGAAATCTGAAAACATAGGGAAAATCACAGAGGGCAAATAACATACTGGGGAAATTATTCTTACTCCTCAGGCTAATTAACACTGCACCACCCCTCGTGTGGTGGCACGTAGCAGTTAAGCTCACAGGTTCTCAATTCACATCAATTTTTCCATCTACCTCCACAATCATAACAATATTTTCATTTATGGATGTTGTCCGACGATTCTGTGATTTTTTTTTTCCGGTGTTCCAGCTTTGACGTCCATCGGCACAAAATTTCAGCTTTCTACGTCACCCGGAAGGTACCCTTTAATACAGTGAGTGTATGCTCGCTAACAAGAGCAAATCATGTGGGGTACAACTTCCCATATAACAACACTTGTACACTGTCAGACCAATGGAGGAAAGGTCAAGTAAGACAGATATGAAAGAACAACTCGTGACTATTTGTACACACAAACAATGGTGAAAAGCACATTATTTTCAAGCCTTTATTCACAAAAGCAAGCAATCACTAAGGCGAGTATTTCTCGGCAAAAAGCCTCCCACGTCATTCTGTGGTGAAAATCCCACGTCATTCTGTGGTGACTGTCACGAATGCTACCACCCCTCCTTTCACGCGCCCAAGACAGTGATGAGAGCCCCTGCTCCCTCCCTTGCATCTGAACATTCAATCTACAGTGTGCACTGTATTGTGCATGCCAGACACGCTGCACTTCACCATGCATGGGAAAATCGCCCTCCCTCACTTCATACTCGAGGAACGTTTTTCCGTACAACAAACTTGGACATGCAGGGAAGGAAGAATAGAGGAAGTGCAGGGAAGGAAGAATGCGGGAAAGTAATTCAGTGTCGGTCTGGCGGACCAACCGTTTACGGTGAGCGATGGATGGTTGGTGGCAAATAATGAGAATGATTTGATTTGAGTGGTAAGGAAGACAGAAAACGAAGGACGAGAATAAACCTGTAGGGTTGATAGAAAGACTGATGGGATGAAAGAGGGGTTATTGAGTTGAAGTTTGGTTAAGGGGATGTTTGGTGGATTGACAAAGGCAGAGTGGGGATTGCAGAGGGTTTGGAATGGGATATTAATGGGATAATGGGAGCGATGGGATATTAAACGAAGGATTGAAAGTTGCAGTGGAGGTGGAAGACATCATACTGGGGATACACAAACTAACCGCAATTCATGACCCCCCCAACAAGCCCCCCACCCAAAACCGTCAGACGAGGGGCAAAGATCTACCAACACGTAGTCTAATGAAATAACTCTTTCTCGGGTCTCGGATCTCCTATGTGTACAACTGTACATGTATGCTCTCCCTCGGAGAACATTTCCAAAACCATCACAATATAATTATGATCAAACTCAGTTCTCCAACTTCAGCACACCTTGATATCACCATCATGATTTGGTGTTGATGCAACATGGGTTGGATGGGCCAAATGGTTTCCTCCTGCATCAAAGTTCCTTGTGCATCCTTGTGTGTAACATTGTGTCCTTTGCCCCGAGTATTTGGTTAAAGGGTCTCTTTATTGGAACTTGTTAGAATCTGGGCCATAGTCCACTTTGACTTGGTGTGTGGTTATCACCTTTTGGGGTGTGGTTATCCGACTGCGACCTGAGGTGGTCGCTACCCCCAAGCACATGACAATTTAAAAACAGGAATTTTAGGAGGCAACCACTGAAACAGCAAAAAACATTGTTAGCCATGAATCGTTGTGTCAAACGTGTCTATAATAGTAATAAATGTCAGTGTGTGTGTGTGTGTGTGTGTGTGTGTGTGTGTGTGTGTGTGTGTGTGTGTGTGTGTGTGTGTGTGTGTGTGTGTGTGTGTGTGTGTGTGTGTGTGTGTGTGTGCGCGCGCGCGCGCGCGCTTATTCAGTCACCTGCGCTATCCTACACTCTGGTATGCAGTTCACGTTGCACACACTGTCATTCTGCTCAACACAACAAAAAATGCATCCTATTCGTCTGTGTAATAATTGCTCAATGGATCAAAGTGCAAAGTGCGGACCCCACAGTGTCGTGTGATACCTCGGTATCATCTGGTCTGATTTAAGAAAAACTTTGTTTTTTTTCACAAGATCGCATTGTTTCCCATTTTTGTCCAATGTTCTTCCATTCAAGATGTTATTTCACTTCATTTGGAGCGATGTTATCTTCCATATCAAAGTGAATTAGACGTTTGTTTATGACGCTACTCCTCTGAGCTCCCAAAGTTAATCGCGCCAAAACTTCATGGGATCACATTTTTTACCACGATACACCTTACAAGGGGTTTTAAACAGTCATTTTCTCACAATTCATAACTTATAAACACACAGGCCACCACCTGTTCCTGGGAAGGTGTGGGGTGGGATTATGGAGGGGAAGGGGCTGGAGGTGAGACCCGGCGTTGCCTGGAAACTCCGGGTACCTTTGCTCGATTTAAATAAAGCCAGAATTGATGAAAAACATACAGAAATTGAGAGGAGATTTAAGGTATCAAGAGAGACAATTAATATCTGGAGTCCCCCTCGCCGAGAGGGACACGTGATAGTGGACTTACACCACATGTTCCGAGTAAAATGGTGGGATTATCCATGTTGGCATCACAAGCCGTTCCTGGAAAATAATTGTCTTCACCCAATTTTGATGGAAGTGGTGATGTGGAAGCATTCTTGGCAGAATTTAGCCATGTGGCAAAAGTTTATCGTTGTTCAGAGGAAGATTTCATTGGGTCATCCCATGGAAGCAATGCATGGTCTTGTAGTTTAAATTTTTAGCTTGATCTGGTCAGAAAATTTGGAGATACACAATTTAATGAAAACTTTAAAGGATCAATTTTGAGTGGAACACCGAAGTGTCTTGGTGAAGGCACAGCTCCAAGTACTTAAATTGCAAGCAAGTGAGACCGTTTTGGAACTTGCACAGGAAATTTAAGAAGCAGTAACAATGTATGGGAGATGCTCCCATTGGAGAAGTTTAGTGATGCTCTTCCTGATCAGGAAATCTGTTTCCAAATGGTGGAGGCATTACAACCTGCCAATGTAACTCAATCTCTAGATTTAAAAAAATATGTTCTCACCTTAAATCTGATAGATATGGTGAAAGGGTTGGCTGATAATTATGGAAGTAACAGCTGTCATCATTTCACCTTTTTAAATATTACCTACTCCCACTCCTTTGAAACAACACCTGATTCTGTCCACGACCTTCCTTGAGAATGAAGAATTTTACATATTTCATGTCGTTCTCAACCCAAACCATCTCCCTGGTCTCATTCCTACCGATCTTCGCCCTGTCCTCACGACACACGTATCCTCGCCGCACCCTCATGACCACCTGTCCTCTCCAAACCTCATTACAGCCTACACTTGCCACCTTCACCATTGCTTGCACCAACCACACCCTCACCACTACCTGCCCTTGCCCCACCCTCACCACCACTCTGTCCCAGCAACATAAGTCGACCATCCTGATTAGACATTTACTTTTATGAGGTGATCATAACTTGCCACATCCTTACCGCCACCTGTCCTTGTCTCACCCTCACCACTACCTACCTTTCCTCCAACCTCACCACCCCGTTCCCTCATTCACCCTCACCATCGCCTTTTCTTACCTCATATTAACTACACTGACTCACCCTCACCATGGACTACACTCACCCTACTCTTACCCAAACTACACTCATCCCCACCATCACCATTGCTAGATTTAGCGCACCATCACCACTTCATGTACTCACTCCACCTTCACCACTCACCTCATGTTCACCACTGCCAATCTCTTTTGCAGACCCCCTCCACAAATTTAACCAACTTTTATCTACCCTCTGTCGCTGCTCTTCCTGATACTGCCCACATCCATTGTCTGCTATTGCACCTGCTGCTGTGAATACCTCCAGGCAAAATTAATCAGAAGGGAAACCCCATGGAGATCAAATTGTATTCCAGATGGTATATGGTTTCGGTTACTCCTTGTAACATTGGCCTCAAGTGATATATTGAACAATTCTCATTCATATAATATGAAAATGAGGCTTTCCAAATGCCTCACTTTTCAGGATTGCAATCATGTCCTTGTGATCTCGGTCTGTTCGTTATAAATCATCTTTAGTACTCGACTCGGAAAAAAAAAGAAGGAATGTTCAATAAGATGTGCCAGGTGGTTGAATCGAGGCGGTCCAGCAATTCCTCTGATTTAACGCCCGAGTAATGCGGATGCGAAATTTCATGCTTCACGCCGTGCTTCTCAAATAACATTTGATTTATTGGGATCATGTAAGGAAAGTGAAAACTAAAAGACACAAAGTGTCATTTTTAGAAATCTCTAATAATCAACAAAGTTTTTGACAACTTTGTATTATTTTTTTTTTTTAACAAAGCAATATATTCAACGACGTAACAGAGTTAGGGAAATGCAGATCCATCTTTGATAGTGTATAGCTTAGACTGCAACCCTGTTTTATTTGGGAACATGAGATGACTGCCTTTGAATACTCGCAAGTGCAAATTGCCAAAGTGCACCCATGTACGTGTAATATCGTTGGCCTAATGGCACGAGGAAAATGGCTTAAGGAACAGGTATTTTGCTTGTTCTCGATGCATGTCACACGAATTGAAAATCGGATATCAATGCAGTCAAAGACCACTTAAGATCATTTTAATAACATTTTAAACAATATTACAGCTTATGCAATATTCAGAATGCTACAGGCCTGCTCCAATGAAGTTTAAAAAAAATTATTGATTGAAATTCGCCCTAAACAAGGGTGAGAGCCACTAAATGTGAAGGGATACAGAGAATAAGAAGAAGAGGAAAAACTGGCAAAACCTTCACCGAGCCTTGAAACAAGGAAACCTCTTCACATGACCACTGTGCAGGAGCGGGTAACTTGGCCAGGCAGAAAAAATATATTTTGGTTGCACAAAAGTAAATGTGGCAAACTTTGGGCCAGGCCGTGGTAAACACGTACTTCTGGAATATCAAAAGCAATTGGCATTTTTGAATCGATTCATTTCTGTGAATAAAATCTCAGACGGATTCAAAATCTCTTCCACTGAAAAAACCGTTATGCTATTTGAGGTGCGTCTAAGTCGCCATCGTTTACTTAATTTTGCTTATTCCACAGGTGAAGCCTTGGCAGCATGTTGTGAACACATACGCAGGCAAAGATTGGCAAAGAAGCCACACAATTGATTGAAAGTGGTTAGCGAGGGATACACCTGTTCTGTCGACAGAAGCATCACCATTTCTCATTCCATGGATGCTCTTCATTAAAAAAAAAATAGGCAAGCTCAATGTTAAATAGTTTTAATGTGCTTCACCAAGTTTTAAGCCCCATTCCCACGAGCAAAAATGTGCTTTCTTTAAGTGACTTGCGATGCAGTAAATCATATTTAAAACTAGAATGGCACTCGGGAGAGCGTATACATCCGCCAGGATGAACATTTTACTTTTTATATCCCACTGTTAGGCCGGATCTGCATCCAGACCTGAAAAAAGAAAATCAAATCGGCTTGCTATTGTCACCGATCTAATTCGTCCACCAAGATTTGTTATAACCCATCCACAACAATTTGGAATATCGTGCTATAATATCGTTTTGGGCCAGATGCTCTCAATTGTGAAAATTCACTTTTGAAAATTCGAGTATCCGGATATGGATCCGGGTCCTCACCAAAATTGAATCGATTCGTCCTTTTCACACACCCGAACTTCCCACCAAGGTTCGTCCAAATCCGTCCACAACTTTTTGAGATGTTATGCTATGTATCGTTTTTGGCACCATATCTCAATGGTGAAGAATCACTTTAAAAATTCGACTATCCAGATCTGGATCTTCACCAAAATATTATCATTTCATCCTTGTTGCACATGCAACCTCTTCACCAAATTTTGTCTGAATCTGTCTACAACTTTTTGAAATATCCTGGTCACAGACAGACGGGTGAAAACATAACCTCCGTCCACCTTCGGTAAAAGAAGTAACAATAGCTGCCATGGAAACAGCATGATACTACTTGTGAAATCCAGAAAAGCAACAGTTGCCATGGAAACAACAATTTGGTAATCTGGAAAATTTAACCAATCAAGTGTTTTACATGATGGAATGTTGTGCGTAACAAATTTGGTTGATACATTTTCTAATTGCCACCTAATAGCTATTTTGCATGTTCTGGATGGAAGTGATCTTGACCACAGATTTTATACACACACACACACACACACACACACACACACACACACACACACACACACACACACACACACACACACACACACACACACACACACACACACACACACACACACACACACACACGACATATTTATATATATGTGTGTGGAAATACCGGGCGTAGTGGCATGCGCCTGTAATCCGGCGACTCGGAGGCTTGGGTTGGAGGATTGCTTGAGGACGGGTGCTCTGCGCTATGAGAGGGTGTAGGGCAGCCCGGAATCATGGCGAAACCCAATCGTTATCCCTGTGTCGAAAGAGGCGACCAGGGTTGCGTCAGGAAGGGCATCCAGCGTAAAACCTGTGCCAAATCAGTATGCTGATCATAATGGATGATCTGCTGTGGCGAGGAATTCGATTGCACACAACAGACAGGTTCCTTTAGTCAGCTATGTCGATAAGTGCTTGTTCCCTAGATAGCTCAACTTCCATTGTTTAAATGTTCAGAAATCGATTAGATGCGCTGCGGATCGATTTAATAGTTAGGGAACAAAACAATGGAGACGTCCCTCCCCCTCTTCTGCGAAGAGGAAGAAGAACTCTGCCGTCCCGTGATTCATGATGTCAACAACTCCCTCCCACCCGTGGTTGAGCGGGGATGGATCCCGAGGGCATGAATCATGCCGGGCGCGGGGGAGGGGGCGGAGAAGGATAAGGACGAGATCCTTTCTTTGTTCTTGGTTAGTAAGCTTTTTGCTTCAGCAGAGAGTAGTCGTTCAGCAGACCGCCAGGTCCTGTTTGGCTTGGGTTAGGGTTGAGGCCTTCGGAAGCTTTTTGCTTCGGTTGGCTCAGTGAGCTTCTGCTCCGGCCTGGCTCAGGAGGAGGCTTTTTGGAGGCTTTTTGCTTTGGTGGTTCAGTGGGCCTTCCGCTTCTGCTTGGATCGGTAGACTTCTTGGAGAGCTGCTTTGTTTTGGAAGAAAGTCGAGCCGGTTGCTCGGCTCGAGCTGTGAATGGTGGCTTCTTCTTTTTGGTTCGTGGAGCTCTTTGTTCTCCGTTTGGTTCCCGGCTTGGTGCGACTCATCGACCTGTTATTGGAGGTGGTTCTTTGGGGGAAGCGGCGCATCGACGGGAAGGATCGGCGCATCGCCGAGAAGGGTCGGCGCCTCGTCTCACCAGCACGTGTTGAGAAGCGCGGGAGGATTCGCGGGAGCTCAGGAGGGATCGCGGCTCACGGCGATTGGATCCAGCTCGCTCTTGCTGGAGCCCGGGTCTGAACAGTTTGAAGACCACACGAGGTGGAGAGGTTTGAGATAGGTTCTGGGTTACAGCTCATCTGTCCCTCCGAGCTGGAGCCCGTTATTAAAGGCCTCAGCTACCATTACGTGTGTGTGTGTGTGTGTGTGTGTGTGTGTGTGTGTGTGTGTGTGTGTGTGTGTGTGTGTGTGTGTGTGTGTGTGTGTGTGTGTGTGTGTGTGTGTGTGTGTGTGTGTGTGTGTGTGCGTTCCTGTGTCCGTGGGCCAGTCTCATAAGTGGGAAATTGTTAAGTGCTTTGTGTGCTGTAAATGATTGCATTGCATTTCGTATCGTCGGTATAGTTCTGCTCTTACGTGCTTCCCGAGTTCCCCATTATTATTAATAAATACCCCGATTGTTAAATGTTTTCAGCTCGTCGTGTCGATTCTTTCTTTGACTGAGCATTTCGTGTGATGGCAGTTAGAAAGCCATTGGTTTGCCGTAAATGGGGGACATTTGGACCGACGGTTCTCGGCGATGAAGCCGCTCGGTATCGCGCTCGGGACAGGCTCGCCTCGGCGGTTTGTTCCGTACGAGATCCGTTGAGGGTGCAATACTCCGGTAGTTGGATCACGTGGGTATTTAGGTACATTGAAGATTGGCAATCGACCCTACCCCACGTGATCTGCCCATTGGCGTATTTTGGTTCTTGTACAAGGACCCGTCGCTCGGACTTATCTGGGCGGCGATCTATATTCCGGGCGGCAATCTATATTCCGGGCGATAGGTCGGGCCGACTCGACTTGCGGCTCCGTCAGAGCGGTCGTTTGGCGGCCGACCCCTGGCCCGTAACAATATGTATATGTATATATATATATATATATATATATATATATATATATATATATATATATATATATATATATATATATACATACATACAGCTCTGGAAAAAAATAAGAGACTACTCCAAAATTTTTTTTTAATCAGTATCTCTACATGTATGCCAGCCATTCCATTCCAGTGTCTGTTGAATTCCAACACAGGCACACCTCATTCTACTTAGTGAGGTACTGATGAGGTGATCACTTGAACCGAATCTTATTTAACAAGGAAAAGTATAAAAGCCACTACTGTGGTTATCACTATCCTCTTGCAATAGGACCAGCTGGATGGCAAAAACAGTGCTAGTAGAACCTCAAAAGTAATTGGAATCAAAAAATAACTATTGACCATGCCAAAAGAGTTGAAAAGAAAAGTTTTGAGTGAGGAAAAGAAGGGTTCAATTCTGGTTTTACTGGCAGAGGGATACAGTGAGCGTCGCGTTGCTTCCATCCTGAATATTTCAAAGACGGCGGTTCATAAGAACAAGGTCAAGCAGCAGACATTGGGGACAACAAAGCCACAGAATGGCAGAGGGCGAAAACGACTTTCCACTGACCAGGATGACTGCCAACTCATTTGAATGCCACTCAACAACCGTAGGATGACATCACGTGACCTTCAAAAATTATGGCAAACGGCAGCTGAGGTGAAGTGCACGGCGAGGATGGTTCGAAACAGGCTCCTAGGAGCAGCGCTGAAGTTGTGCAAAGCTAAAAAAAAAAAAAGCCCCTCATCAATGAGAAGCAAAGAAGAGCCAGGCTGAGGTTTGCGAAAGACTATAAGGATTGGACCGTAGAGGACTGGAGTAAGGTCATCTTCTCTGATGAGTCCAATTTTCAGTTTTGCCCAACACCTGGTCGTCTAATGGTTAGACAGAGACCTGGAGAGGTCTACAAGCCACAGTGTCTCGCACCCACTGTGAAATTTGGTGGAGGATCGGTGATGATCTGGGGGTGCTTCAGCAAAGCTGGAATCGGGCAGATTTGTCTTTTTGAAGGACTCATGAATCAAGCCACATACAAGGTTGTCCTGGAAGAACACTTGCTTCCTACTGCTCTCACAATGTTCCCCAAGTCTGAGGATTGATTTTTCCAGCAGGACAATGCTCCGTGCCACACAGCCAGGTCAATCAAGGTGTGGATGGAGGACCATCAGATCAAGACCCTGTCATGGCCAGCCCAATCTCCAGCCCTGAACCCCATTGAAATCCTCTGGAATGTGATCTTGAAGATGATGGATGGTCACAAGCCATCAAGCAAAGCCGAGCTGCTTGAATTTTTGCGCCAGGAGTGGTATAAAGTCACCCAACAGCAATGTGAAAGACTGGTGGAGAGCATGCCAAGACGCATGGAAACTGTGATTGAAAATCAGGGTTATTCCACAAGATATTGATTCCTGAACTCTTCCTCAGTTAAACATTAGTATTGTGTTGTTTAAAAATGAATATGAACTTGTTTTGTTTGTATTTATTTGAGGTCTGAAAACACTGAATCTTTGTTGTTATTTTGACCAATTGTCATTTTCTGCAAATAAATGCTCAAAATGACAATATTATTCGGAATTTGGGAGAAATGTTGTCAGTAGTTTGTAGAATATAAAAAAAAATGTTCATTTTACTCAAACACATACCTATAAATAGTAAAACCAGAAAAACATAATTTTGCAGTGGTCTCTTAATTTTTTCCAGAGCTGTATATATTGTTACGAATTTCTGGCCCGCCCGGCAAGCGATCGGCCACGTAACTCGAATCGCGACCGCATCGCCCACTGGAACGGACAATTCAGTCGTGACCCTCCTTGGAACTACCGCCAGGAGCTAGTCACGGGTGGGTCTTTCGACCACACCACAATCGTGCCAATCGGCCACCCGCGCAGGATAGGGTTGTTCGCCAAACTCGACCTACCCAAGTACCTGCGCGAGTAGTTAACCGGGCGATCGCACCTCGCCGCTGGCCGGCCTCGGACCCCCCGCTTAAGCGGTCCGTTCCGTGCTTCAGTGATAACCGAGCGGTGTTATCGCCGACCCCGACGGATGTGATTCTACTTACTGGGTGCTTACACCCTTCTACCAATTCCTTCCGTGATGCAAGATGGAACTTTCAAAACAGGGGAAAGGACACAACGAAACGGGGAACAGTTCAACAAGCACATTTATTGCACACTCAGACAAGGCACGTATTTATAGCCAAAGAGTAAATCATGCACGTACACAGTGAAAGCAAGCAAAGGCAGAGTTACAACCGAATATTTTTTCACACAATTACTTAAATAGGTTTGCTTTACAAGACGGCGCCAACACATGCACTTACACAAAAGCAAAGAAAAGCCACCCTCCAAGACAAGGGTGGCAGACAGGTCCGTGGACCAAATGTACGTGGAACCTGGATGAGCGGCCAGGTCCACGAGACCGAAGGGTCTTACCCGCGCCCTCGTGGTGCGATGGTGGGCAAGCCGCGATGTCAGCGTAGCTGCGTCTGGCTTCGTGCCCCTGGCATGGCTGGTGAGCTCTCTCCAGCGTTCTCCATGCAGGCACGTGTTTCACCGTCAGCACCACGGTTGGGGAGGGGAACGGTCGAGGTTACTGGTGCTTTCTTAGCGGAGCTCGGTAAGGGAGAAGGGAATTGCTGACGCTCCATCCAACGAGTTGACGCTCTGGACCACACTGGCTCCGGCGAACTCCTCCTGACTGTGACCTCCACTACACCCCTTCTCTGGCGGCGGTCCCCACTCAGCCCTCTGCTTCGCCTCTGAGCCCTCCTCCGCGTCCCTGCTCCTCTCAGCAACTCACCCTCCTCGCCCCGCAACTTCGACCTGAGTTCCGAGCTCCTTCCGCTCCGTCGATCGGCCCCGTCTGCCTTTCCCCGTCTGCTTCGAGCTCCGTCTCCTGACTCTGCCCCACCGACACTGCCACTGCCGACACTGCCGCGAGCTGCGTTGTGCTCGCGCTTATATAGGCCGGGGGAGGAGTGCATACGTAAATTTGTGGATCCCAGCGTGTTTGGAGGCGGGGCTACACCACCTGATGCTCAGCCATTGGATGGATGAAAACTGGGCGTGAATGATTCCTGATCCGATTTCTTCTTCGAAAGAATCCCATTCACAACCCATGGCACGACGTTCGGTAGAAAGGCGAAGATGGTGGGAGTTTGCTGTGGTGGTTTGGGAAGGGTGTTGGTGGTGGCGATTTGGCTGTTGGGGGATGATTGGTCCAAAATAACGACAGTAAAAGAAAACGGCTATCTCAAAGGATCGCAGCCCTGTGAACACGGAAATTCCCTCTAAACAACGGTGGGGAAATCTAACAGTAAATGATCCCAATATGCATGATCCCAATATACATGTACTTATCGTCATAACTGATCTAAGGTCCTTTATGGTGGTCTGCGAATTTCCACAGCCGTAACAATATATGTGTGTGTGTGTGTGTGTGTGTGTGTGTGTGTGTGTGTGTGTGTGTGTGTGTGTGTGTGTGTGTGTGTGTGTGTGTGTGTGTGTGTGTGTGTGTGTGTGTGTGTGTATACATATATTTATATTTACTGTATATATGTATATATATATATATATATATATATATATATATATATATATATATATATATATATATATATATATATATATATATATATATATATATATATATATATATGATTAATCAACCGTGAAACGCCAATATTTCGACCGTGTGGCGTTGGGTTAATTGTCGAGATCCCAATATACCTAAATAACCATGCAGTCTTCGTTACCGGGGATTCACGCCCTCGGCACGTCTTTCTCGAACCGGATCATTCTTCCGATTGCGGTAGAGTTCAAACTAGCGACTACCAACTCCGGCTCGGTTGCAGCCGAGCGGAAACTGCCAAAGCCGTGCCGGCTAGGATTCGAGGATTATCTGGGATAAAACCCTGTCTGAACTCAGACCCGCCCCATGCTGCACCAAATTGTCGACAGCGGGTGGGTAATGGATCGTGATGGGGGATGGATCATGCAGATGGGATGGTTTATTTGATGGCTCCTTGGATATAATAACCTTCCTAAAGACGTCACAATGCACGTTTTTGAGCCACACACTAAACAAAAAGGAAAGGAATCTGACTACACACGTACTTACCAGCATAAATAACTTTGGGACCTGAATGTTGAGTGCACATGGTTTCCAGATTCGTAACAATATATATTGTTGCGGGCCGGGGATCGGTGGCGAGAATGACCACAAGGTGGGGGAAGTTGCGTCGTCTCCCACCAGACTCCCAGAATTGTAGGCCGTCGCTCATGGATTCGTCCATGATGCGGTGGGTCGCTGAGCCGACCGTGGACGCCAATACCTCAACCGCGTAGCGTAGGGTCTTCCTGCCAGGTGCAATCAGTTTACCTAATTAACCATGCGGTTTCGACTACCGGGGAACCATGCCCTCGGTACGCCTTGCCCGAACCAGATCACTCAACCAACTACGGTAGAGTACCAACTACCAACATACAACTCCGGATCGGATGCAGCCGAGCGGAACTGCCAAGGATGTACCGGCTGGAATGAACAGATTATTGGGGATAAAGACCCGGCTAAACTTAGATCCGAACCATGCTGGACCAATGAAGGAAAAGACAAAAACGAACTGGGAACATTTCTACAATGATTTATTTACACTAAGCGAGGAAATTCTTGTGGTACAGGAACAGGTTTATTGGGTATGTTATGCAGGGGAAAGAAAGAAGCGTAGTGCGACAATTTTACAGCAACTTACAAAAGAGGACACAGAGCAGACACAGAGCAGACATAGAGCAGAGGACACAAAAGAACACCAACACAGTTGGCTCACAAGGAGCTCCTCCACCCTTTGACAGGTTGTGTTTTTCATCCTTCTGGCTGTCCATATCATACACCATCCTCACCAATATACATATATATGTATATATATATATATATATATATATATATATATATATATATATATATATATATATATATATATATTTCTGGATATATGTGGAGCTATACATAGATATGAAGTGAATCAGTTGGAAATTGACGATTTATGTGACCTTTTTTTTTTTTTTTTTTTTTTGTATACCTTGGTCGAGGCTCGTATGAGAGCTAACACACAACTCACAGCAAGGAGGCCTATTGCCTCTTGTCTTTTGACCTATTGCCCTCAAAAACAAGAGGTTTCCAGCTTGTCACTCCCTCTCCTGGGTGGTGACGTTTCGTAAAGATTGGAGTAAAAATGTGACTTGTATGCAATTGACATACAAACAGACAGACAGACAATAACAGACGAGACCAACCAATACACTTACGAATCTTCGATTTTGCAAGTAAAAACAGACAGAGTGAAAACATAACTTCCGTCCACCTTCTGTGGTGCAGGTCATAAGGCACAATTTTGCTTTGTGAACGTGCATTATCATCAACCTCTGTGAATCCATTCAAATTATTTCAGAGCCCCGACCTTTCTCCACAGATAATTAGAAATTCCTCCCATCCATGCCACCTGCCACTTCTGTCGAAGCATCGAAGATTATTGTTTGGCACTTATTTGCGTTTGCGAACAACATGCGAGGCATTTACTTCACATGCTCTGAAATTCTGAGTTTTGTGATGTGTGTTTGATTTTCAAAATCAAACAGATGGGATCCTTCTTGTTGTCAATGATGTTTCAAAATGAAGCATCATGGACAACGGTAAACACCCAACCTGTGTGTATCACGCAACCTTCAAAATAACTAAATAGCTACGTTGACAAAAAGCAAAATACACCCACTGAGGGGAGAGCAAAATGTGATACAAAGCACAGTCTTTGCGGAACTAACTAGGATGTGGTGGAATGCCCTCTGGTTTGCATAAGTTCTACCTCTAAAGGAATCTAGATCCATGCATTATTCACCATTTTCACCATAATAATGCACAGAATTCCTTCCCATAGGTGTGCAAAAGACCCAATATTTTGAAGCCATAAATGCAGCAATGTACCATCAATGATGTCGATGTGCAACTGGCGTCTCGCCTCAACAAACCTTATAAAACAATAAATAGTAATCAATTCATTATGTAGCCAATTTTAACTTTTCCATGTAGCTTTAAACAGCACAAATAGGTCAACACACCACACAATGAAAACGTTCAAGACCTTCACCACCAAAGGTGGATGGAGGTTATGTTTTCACTCCTGCCTATCTGTTTGTTACTTACGAAATCTAAAGATTTCGTAAGTATATTGATGACTTCCGTCCTCTGTTTGTGTCTTTGTTTGTTTGTGTGTGTGTTTGTTTGTAGGCACGATAACTCCAGAACGGAAGAAGCTACCAATGTCAAATTACACCACGTGATTCAGGAGGGTGATGGCTAGCGCTGATTAGGTTTGAGTGAAAATCGGTCAAAGGTCAAGGTCACAGTGAGGTCAAACATAATTCCATAAATTCATGTGGAGAAATGGTGTATTTTTGCTTCGGTCGACGTTACGAGTTCGTTTTAACTTCGATTTTAATTTTGTCTTCGGTTTTTGCGATCGCTTAGGACGCTTAACACTGGGTTGTCGAAATTCTGGTAAAAATCAGATGTTTTGGAGACGTTTTAAGATTGTATAAAAAATATTTCACTCACCGCGTCACGGGTCATCACGTGTGCAGCGCGCTCTAGCAGACGCGTCGTTGAGTCACGTAAAGGTTTTCCTTGTGCGCGCTGACGGTGTTTTCGATAAAGATGGTGTTTAAAAGTCATTTTTTTATCCCAATAAAGGTTATCGTCGCATATCCGACTCTCTAAGCCGTCGGATTATGTAAAGATTGTTGGTGGATGGCCGAATATTACGGTTTTGTGACTTTGATAAAATAATATTAAATAATTGCGTGGAGAAATGGAGATTTTTGCTTCAGTCGACGTTACGATTTTTGATGGTTTGGTACAGAATCATCGTAGAAACATCTGGTTTGCGTCGCTACCTTCTCGAGAGACAGCTTTTATTAGACAAGGTCAGAGATCAAGTTGACGGTTTCGTAAGTACCAGTCTATAACTGCTTGTTTGCTTGTTTGTGAACAAATTATCTCAAATGTTGTGGATGGATTTGTACCAAATTTTTTGTTGAGCTTTGGTATGTGACAAGGACGAAATGATTCGATCTTGGTGAAGATCCGAATCTGGATCTGAGAATTTTTTAAGATTCTTCACCATTGGGAGATGGGGCCAAAAACGACATAGAGCAGGATTTCTCAAAAAAGTTGTGGACGGATTTGAACGAAACTTGGTGGGTGAATTGATTTGGTGACAAGATCAAGCCAATTGAATTTTAGTTCAGGTCCAAATCCAGATTCAGCCTATCAGTGGGACACAAAACATAAAATAATCATCCTGACGGAGGTATGCACTCTCCCGAGTGCCCTTCTATAAAATGTTTGTGACACTTTTTTTTTTGAAACATTTTTATACAAGATCTAGTCACAGGAATAGTGAGGTAACAGAGGGTAAAAAGGCAACACATTAACTGTGGGGCCACATATGGACAATTCAAGCAATTGAGGGAAAGGAAGAACAGGAAAAGAGGAGAGAAGGAAAGGAGGAAACAGTAAATTGCAAGTAAGAAGGTTGGATAAGGTAGGGTTAATGGAGATTGCAAAGATCATGCATAAGGATGGATGATGACCTGATAGGTGGTGCACCTCCTGCCTGCTTGAACCACTGGAAGGGTGAGTGAAATTGATCCAAATCCTGTTTGCAGTTCCAGAAATGCGAAAAAGAGAGGTGGGTGGTAAATCTGAATTCAGAATGTTTATCCAGGAGTGGGTTACTCGAAGAATGTGTGCATTCTTGAAGAGTTTGGCAGGGTTGGAGTGCTTAGAGAGAGTAGAGGGAGTTAGATCTTTGGAGAGGTTGGAAAAAAGGCCACTGACCTGTCTGCAATATGAGAGCAATCCATCTTGAGCTTGGGCCTCATTGTGTGAGATGTCAATAATGTGCTCGCTTGAACATACAAATCAATTATGGCATGACCTCGTGAAAAATGTGACTTTACTCTGATTAGACATGATACTATGCAACCATGAACTGTAAAAGACCTCCTTTATACTCTGGTATTGGCCTTTCGATGCATTTCACGATTTGTGACCCTGAAAAATGATATACATATGTGTCTGTGTGTGTACATGATGCTCACTTTGAGGATGCAAGATTAGAGGATGCTCATTCAGGGGCTGCATTCACAATAGGAAGAAAGAACATGTGCCTTTAATATGAAAATAATCATTTGGAGTGCATGCCAGGTGTGTTCCCACCCCCACCACCCTTCGCAACCTTTTCCGCTACCACCACCCAAGATAGCCCTTGAGGATGCCAGGTAAGGATGTTTTCTTCCATAATATTTGTTTACCCCAGCATTAAAGAATTAATGGATCTGGCAATAAGAGAAGAGCAGGAGTCAATGTAGCAGGAAACATGATCAATTATCTTTGGTTTGCAGTTAATATTGACTTGTTAGCATGCATGAAAGAAGGATGGCAGAAAGAAGGTCGCAAAGCAGACTTAATGGCAAAGGACAACAGACAAAGTAAGCTATGAATGCATAAGGTCGAACTTTACTGGTTCTGAGAGGGATTTAATTATACATGACCCTAAGAATCAGTAAAGAGAGGACAAAAGTTATGCCCAACAGTAAAACTGATGAGTTTTTAAATATAAACATAGAAGGTAAAGGCTTGAAACAGGTATAAAATTGTCTGACCTTTGGGTACTAAAGCAGAAATGGTGCACGTGAGGAGGATATAAAGAAGAATTAGCTTATTCGCTGCTGCATTTGGTGCATTTCAGAGGCCAAAGATCATTTGATACAGTCAAACATAAGAGGACTGTTTAAAAGATGAATTTTTATACCCGTACTTCTTTCTGGTTCTGAGTGCGGTATCAGTAAGAAAACAAATGAACAAAGAATACTGACAATGGATATTATTTTGGTTGCGAAAACATTTGGTGCCTGAAGATTACAGAAAATGAAAAATGAACATATAAGAGAGCAACTCTGACAAAAAAAATAACACTTTTGGAAGACGTTAAAGGGAGACAACTTTGTTTGGTTGGTCATGAGTAAGGAATGAGAACAGCAAGGTTCCCAAATATGGCACTCAATTGAAGAACAAAGGGAAAGTGAAGTTAAGGAGAACAGCCATAATGATGTATCAATAAGATTTAGGAGTACCTGAGGCCAAAAAGAGCAACAACACCAGAAGCTAGAGAAACAATCAGAGATTGAGGGACTGCAAGAGCTTCATTTGGGCCCATTGTCACTTAAACGTTTACAGACTGGATTGAAAAAGAAGAAAAAATTAATATTAGGGAGGTCAAAGTGTTGGTTTTTTTTCCCCCTTCTTAAAAGCTATCGGAGACAAACGCCTAAATGTTTTACCAATGGCATTAGGAAACTTGATTCCGGAAAGAACTGTTTGGCAAAATGCCAGTAACATATTGTGTGACTTCATTAATTTATTCTTGGATTGACTGTGGTGTTACCTTGACAAGATCGTTCTGATTTATTTTGACATTTTGTTTCTTTTTTGTTCGTCCTAGAAAAATAATAAATCGGTGCCTTTGTTTGGAAATGCAAATTTTGAGTCCATTGGCTGGGGGCATTTTAACGAGGACAGAAAATCTAACATGGGGAGTACCAGCTGGTCATGCCGGCATGACATGAAAATACCACTTGGTCAACCTAACTGCCTAAATGGCATGACTCACACATTGGGAAATTTTCGACTTCCTGGGTAAGTCAACTCGGACTTCTGGAGTCGATATTTAAAAGTATCCAACACTTTGAGGTTGTAACACTGGTGTCAGGAGTGGGATTGTGAGCTTAGTGCCCTCCTCCAAGGGAAGCACAAATGTTGGTCATTAGAGGTACAATGGATCAGATACAACAGTTAGGGACAAGCATGACAGAGGAGGAGGGGACTGAAAAAACTCGAAAGATCCTCATAGAGGGGATGGAAATTCATGCTGAGGAGCAAAAAGGAGAAGAGGTAGCACTCGGTAGAGTCAAATCAGGAATGGGGAATTTGGATATGCTACTGCAGATTCTGAGTGCAGATATACAAAAATTAATTTCAAAATCAGATGACCAGAGAGCTGAGATGCAAAATATGAGCAAGAATTAGATTCTCAGAGAACTGAGATGCAAAAAAAACATCCAAAAGATGGATGGAAAAAAAAAATCAGATGTTCAGAGACCTGAGATGAAAAAGGGGCAATTAAAAAATTCCGTGACACATTTTTTGCCAAAATCCGACACCCCACCCCCCTGTAAACTCCATAATGCTTCAACAGATACCTCCTAAAATGTTACGTTGAAGACACCCCTCCCCTCCCTCTATTTCATACCTTCATCGCGGGATGCTATTTATCCCGTTTTTTTTTTTTTTTTTAGTCGCTACGAACTATATTTGAAAAAGTAGAGGTGGAGCAGTGTACCGTCAGTAAGACCAGGCAGCAATCGGAATCCCTGTCATGACCTCAGCGGACTAATCGCTCGGAGTGATGTAATCGTTCCTAAATATGTTCAATTGCTCTCATTTGCAAATGAGATTAAGTATCTGTGTTGAAGCAATGATGGTATAGTCATCAAAACTGCACCAACAATATTAATTTTGTATTTTTGCAATTTATATAATTTCCTTATTATTTTAGAACATTTATTGGAAAGATATTGAAGATATAAAAACATGTTTTAATAAAATCATACAATTTATATAAAGGAAATGAATATACAAAATATGTGTATCATTAAATACTTGCATCTTCAAACAAAAGGTGCCTGGAACAAAGTTGTCTGATTAATTTAGCATTGCATAACTGCACTAGAAACATCCCCCGTCTCTCCCCTGTTGCACTCCTAACACTTGGACATACACCCCCACACCCCATGCGTTGCATAATTTTTAAACAGCCCCAAAGAGGAATATCAAATTACGTACATTTATGACTAAAATGAACCATGAATTTGACATAAAGTTTAAGAACCTGAATGAGGAAGATGCAGGTATTACAGAAAGAGGAGGAGACATGAAAAGAGAGATGACGGAACTTAAGGAGAGAATCAGGAGTGTGTTTTGAGTGATCAAGTAACAGCTGAAAGATAAGAATGAACAAAACCAAAAGGCAGAACATGTCATGTATGGGAGTTGTGAAGTGGGCCAGGATTTCCTCCAAATTGGCTGGTGGGCTGAAGGGGGGTGATGGGACCGTTACCATGGAGACAGTGAGGGGTACCACACGAAAACGGGACATCACATGTGGCACTTATAGCGGGGATGAAAACTGGGAGGCATATTTGGCGCACTTTGAGTGTGCAGCCGGATTGAATGGATGAATGGTAAGCTAAAACAAACAACTCTGTTCGTCGCATTATTGAGGGGACCAACCTTAGAGATACTGAACTGATACTTGGCCAGAAGAATCAATGAATTACAAGGAAGTAGTGTGGTACTTCATGAGAAAAGGGGGATTAAAATATTTAAGGTGTACAATCAGCCTGGAGTGTCAGTGAAGCCCATACAGCAGCCGAAATAGTCAGTTAAACCCATACATATCCCAATCTCCTTCCCTGCCACCCCCCCACCTCCTCCCTGCTACCCCTTCTCAACAATGATTAATACGAAATATCATCATTTTATACTCAGCCTGTGCATGCACAAGTCCCACATACGTCCTTCCCATCAGTGTTTAGAAAAACCAAATCCAGATACACAGTCCATTCACTGGTAATGATCCATCTTGTGGTTGAGGACAAACATCGGCAAGCTGAGAAAGTTTGCAGAACGAGCAGGTGTCCATTTGGTGAGCTGAGAAAGTTCTACAAGTCTTTTGTTGTGCAGAGGCATAACCCGTTGTCTCAGATACTTTTGAAGTATTTCCAGCTTTGTGAGCCATTCCAAGTAACGATCTTTATCCCAAACGCATACTACATTTTATTTTGCCCCAAACTCTTCAGCTTCTTGGGGTTTTTGCCCACGTGCACCGAGCATTTACAAGGATTTACAAGGAATTAAGGCGCATGAGGAGGCCATTCGGTCAATCATCCCTGCACCACACCAATACCACATTTAATCAATCCATCGTTACCCCTTCCCTTCGTATGCAGCCTTTTTGGCTGCTCTACCGGTACTCATTTCACCGACCTCGGAAGTACGACAGGCTGAGTCAACCCCCTGATGTTAATTCAGCGGAAAAAGGGGCTTGAACTCAGGACCCTAGGACCCCAAGCCACCACCCTAACTGTGAAGTCAACACCAGCCATTTTGGGGCATATTATGTCATTTCGTAATTACTGCACTGCTGATGACGGAGGAGCCCTAGTTGTACTTTCACAAAGTCATTTCTGTTTTTTTTGTTCGTCATAGCACAGTAATAAATTGGTGCTTTTGTTTAGAGTTGTGTGTTTTGACACCATCAGCTGGGGCATATTAACGGTGACAGAATATCTAATGCAGGGATACCAGGTGATAGCACCAGGTGATAGCACCAGCATTCAGGTCCGAAAATTCTGCTCGGTCAATCTGACTCCTGATACGGCATGATCCAGACACTGGGAGATTATCAACTTCTATTCCCGAGTAAGTCAACTAAGACCACCAGAACTGATATTGTAAAAGTACTACAATATTTTGATGATTCTTACACATCCCCAGCACCTTACAATTTTCTTATGTTAAATTGCATCTGCCAATCTTTTAAAAGTATTGAGACTTTCCTAAATCTGATCACCTCCCTCTCTACTATTTTCCTTACATTCAAGCTTAGTCATCTCCGAATTTTGAAAGCTGACTCTTAACCCCATTATCCAAATTGATGTAAATTGTGAATAATAACTCTCTTGGTATTGATCCCTGAGGTACCCCACTACTTACATCCTCCCAACCTGACGTACTCCCACTCACAGCCACTCTTTGCTTCCATTCACTAAGCCAGTTTCCAATCCAGTTAACTACCTCATGAGTCACTCCACAGGCCCTCACCTTCGCTAACAGTCTTCTGTGTGGTAACTTATCAAATGCTTTCTGAAAGGTGACATGTACTATATCGACTGCACCTCCTTCATCCACCCAGCCAGACATATTTCATAACGTACAAATTAATCAAAAGAAACCGTTCCAATACATTTATTCAGAAGAGTTCCAATATATTTATTTGTAATACAGTTATTAAATCCGAGCAAATACAACCTGTCGCTTCGCTGACAGGAATATGAAGGGGATGGGAATGGGGGGAGGGAGAGAGAAGAAGGGGGAGGAGAGTGAGGAGGGGTGAGGAAAAGGGCAGAGTGAAGAAGGAAGGGTGGGGGGCTCACCACACATTGCTATACACTCCAGGATGGGTGGTGGGAGTGAGGAGGTTGGGGGATAGAGGGGGGAAGTGGGGAAGGGAAGGAGGTGTTCTGGACTTGCTTTTGGTAGGGGGACTTGAGGGAAAGTTAGGAAGGGTTTGGGGGGGGGTATAGTCCCCTTCCACCTGCATTAGTGCAGGATTGAATGAAATGGGGTACATTAAAATGGGTCATACGAAACACCGCCGGGAGACGTCCATGGGGGTTGGGGGAGGGAGGGGGAGTGGAGGGGAGGGACTTTCGGAGGAGCGAAACGTGAAGGGAAGGGAAGGGAAGAAAGGAAATTTTTCGTCAATTGTCGAAAAAGCCACACCAGTGTTTGTGTCTTTATTTAATTTCTGCACATGTGATAAGCTCCAGAATCTCATATCCTGAGCCGAATTTCAAAACTTAAACGATGGAATTGATCCTAGCAGCAGTTCCGACTGCAAAAAAAGTGTTCATTTGTTCAATTCGTACATTCTTTGACAGCGCTTCTTCTCCCCGACCTCCGGCGAGTTGTATGGTGGTGAAAGGGGCTTGGGAGGAGGTTAACATGAGGGGAGGGAAGGGGAAGGGAGCATGAGGGGAGGGGAAGACAGCATGAGGGGAGGAGATGGATTGAAAAGGAGGATGAATGGGGGTGTGAATGAAATGAAATGAGAATGGCGAGATGGATGTGTAATGTGACGCTGAAGGATAGGAAACCAATTGTGGAATTAAGAGATAGGTTAAGTGTAGAAAGCATTAGTGAGGTTATGCATAGGGGTAGGTTGAGATGGTTCGGACATGCGGAAAGGATGTGGGTGGGCAGCTGTGTGAAGAGGTGTATAAATATTAATTTCAATGGAAGAAGAGCTAGAGGCCATTTGAGGAAGACATGGGATGTTTTACTGAGAAATGATCTTAGAGTTAAAGGCCTCATAAGAGGGCAAGAAAGGGATCATGCAGCCTGGACATCAGCCATTAGGTGAACCAGGCTTACACATGCAAGCATGGAAATGGCTGCAAAACGATGATGTTGATGGGTTCTGCATGAAACCGGGTGGGAGCATTTAAAACTCACGAGATCTATACCTGGCAAAGTCCTGCCTGTATGCATGTATGCTCACACATGCAGCAACCTTTGCACCCCTTTGGTCGGCTCACTACGAATTGGATTCGTGCATGCTACACTCTGGGGAAGTCATCAGTCCTTAACAGCCCCCCTCCCCCATATATGTACCTGCAACCTCCTCACAGTCCCTGCTAACCTTGCACGTGCACCGGCAATATACTCATTCTTTCACTCGCACAAATTTGTCCACACCACTGCATGGAATGTCCCACATGGCTTTGGCACTGCAGCACATCCGCTCCCCGTGTGGCTTCAGTGCCACAGCACATCTGCTCCCCACATGCCAAAGCACATGGTTCACGAGACAGCCACGTAACCTCCTCCACAGCACTACACACCATGGGCCCAGGTGCAAGTGTGAGTTTAGACCACGCACATGTGAAACCTGTATACTGCACAAACATAACCAAGCATGCAAGCACACACACACACACACACACACACACACACACACACACACACACACACACACACACGAAGAGTCATTTTAACCCACTTGAACAACGTCCGTGTGTGCTCTCTACATGCGTCTTTGTTTGCAGCGTCTGTGGACTATTATCTTGCAGAAACTATTAATGTATTTATATTAATATTTTATAATGAAAGCAGATCACACAAAAAAGGTGAAAAAGCAAACAGTCATTTTGTACCCATTTGTCCCACGTCCTTGTGTGCAGCAACTGTTGATATATTTATATTAATATTTTGTAATTCAAGCAGATCACACAAAACAGTGATAAAGCAAACTGCGAACGCAATTGCTGACAAAAAATGACCCCTGTGGACTGTATCGCCATGGCTTCCAAAAGCAGCTTATGGAGTGTGACGATCCAGTTGGTTAATTATTTTTGTCGTGATCAATGAAGTTCTGCTTTTTGCCAATTCCTTAATCTTTTCTTCACTTGATAAAATTGTCCGAACAGCAGAAAAAAGTAAAATTTAATGCTTTGCCAATTCCATATTTACCTGTGCAAATAGGGAGAAGGAGGGTTCACAGCCTTGCTTGCTTAAAGTCAATACACTTAGTTATAGGAATCGTAAATTTCTTAAAATGTTCAAATTTGACAACAGATTTTGACACTTATTTCATCGAGAAGATACGATTCTGAAATCCAAAATATTTTCATGATATAATTGAATTAGTCGATGAGAATGGATCATGTTTCCAAGGTAATGCATGTTTGAAAAGGCCGAATCAAATGGTGGCTAAGACCCCTGCAAGGCGAAATTGGGCTGACCAAGGATACGCCCGTCATGGAAGTAAGCTGTTAATTATCTTCAAAAAAAGTCATTTAAATTTACATAAACACCCAGTTTTCATTCATGCACTTCATTGGAGTTCCTTTAGTAGGCATGGAAAGTTCTGGGCTGCTAGGTTTCATGTTTTTTGGAGTTTCATGTTTCATGTTTCAGACACACACTCTTCTCTTCCTTCAATTTGGTTACTTTTTTCGAGGAGGTTGGTGGCAGGCATTGCACTCCGGCCATCATGAAATACTTAATTCCGCAAAACCCATAAATGCAAAGAAAACTGAAAACCCACTCCGTGAGAGTACCCCCTGTGCTACTGCCCTTCACGGGGAAGCTCACTGGATGATGCAACTGGGGCAAAGCCTCTGGGATCCCCATTCCTTGATTATAGGAGGAAAAGCACGGAGTCAACTTCCTGGGTCAGATTGCGGTGGTGTGTGGCGGGGTGTTGCTAAGGTGTCGTCCACCAGACGGCGGTCTCCTGGGGTTAACCTGAGGCGGTCCCTTCAGGTGGATGCCTGGAACGTCCTATCGCCAAGAGAGGATGATCACCTGTCTCTGTTATCATCTGAGTTCCATCGTTTGAACATCAGTATTGCAGCAGTCTCTGAAGTTTGGAGACTGGATAGTAGTGACATCATGGCAGATGGTTGCACCTACAACTGGTCTGGTTGCTCTGATGGATACCATGCCCAAGGAGTTGCTGAAGCTGTGTCCAATAAGCTGACTCCAATGATAATTAAGGTAACACTGGTCAACGAGCGTATTATGAGATTGTGGATTCATCACTCCTTGGGTGTGGTTTCCATTGTCTCTGTGTTTGATCCGACTGAGGCGAGTGATCTCACCGTGAAGGATGCATTCCATGTCACACTCGAGTCTGTGGTTGATCAGCGCCCCAGGCGGTAACTCGTATAGTCTTGAGGAATTTCAATATGCATCGGCTGTCAATGATAGGGACAGTTATGAGACATGTGTTGGTCCCCATGGGTCTGGAACTGTGAACCTGAATAGCACTAACTTCCTGAGCTTTGAAAGAAAAAATGGACTTCGGGGTGGCTGTTTCATGATTCAGCACCCACAGGCTCATCGCTGGACTTGGTATTCCAACGCTGGTGATGTGGCAAAGGAGATTGACCATGGGGTCACTGATGATGGTCATTGATGGTCACTGGAGGATGATTCAGAACTGCAGGGTCTACCGGAGTGCTTGGTTCCTCAATACTAACCACAGGCTTGTTGTAGCAATTCTGAAGTTGCAGCTGAAATCTGGTAGGATCATACCATCCCAGCCTAGGCTGGATGTTGGCAAGCTCAAGGATGAGAGGGGAGCTGAGGAGTTTGTGAACAGGCTGAGTGGGTATTTGGGGAATTTGGGTGCTTTGCGGAATCCTGAAGAGTTGTGGAGTGCCTTCAAGACGACCATCCTTAATGTTGCCGGTCGATGTCTTGGAACTCACTGTCAGGCGAAGAATAACTTTTTCTCTCCAGGGTCACTGGATACCATTGACCAGTCACAGGGCCAGGCTTAATGGCAGAGCTGAGCTGTTCAGGGAGATAAGGCATAAAACTGTCTGGATGTGTGCTGAGGGTGGACAAAGAGGCTTCCGTGCGAGGAATCTGTGATCAAGTGATTCTCATCCTGCTTGCAGGGGAATTCGTGCATTGAGTTCCCCCAAGCCCATCCCTCGGTGTACTGCAGTTAGAGTGGAGGGTGGTGAGCTCTCGAAAGAGAGCAATCCGAAGTGAAGACTCACTGGGCCGGTTACTTTGAGCTGCTGTACCAGGTTGACCTATCAGCTGTTGAGTTGGATGTCTGGGGTGTTACTATCCCTCTTGCTGACCCAAAACTATGAACCATCTTAGTTTATGAAAACACAGGCAGTGTGAACCAGTTGAAATGGGATATTGCTCCTGGGATCTGTGGCCTCCATGCTGAACTTCTCGAGCTTGTGGAAATGCTGTACTCATGTCATTTCATGCAGTTCTGTGCTCTGCCTGGAACACAGGCATAATCCCAATTGACTGAAAGAGGGGCCTTGTTGTCCCACTCTGGAAAGGGAAGGGTGATCGCCGGACTGCAACAACTACCAAAGGGGTGATGCTGCTCTCAGTGCCAGGCAAGCTCAAACAGTTCAGCGAATCATATTAAGAATTATCTGAACAAAGACATATTAAGTCTTCGCTTAGGTAATTCTTAATAGGGTTCGCCACCATTTACTTGAGCACCAGCACCCAGAGCAGGCAGGCTTTACACCAAATAAGTCAATGATTGACCGTATCCTTGCTCTCTGGGTCCTCACTGAATACAGCCGAGAGTTTTGGCAGGAGTTGCTTGCAGCCTATGTTGATCTCTGCAAAACATTTGATTCAGTGAATCGGGATGCACTCTGGAGGATTCTCGGTCTTCGTGGGGTGCCATTAAAACTGATCAACCTGATGTATGAACTCCAGTACTGAGAGTGCTGTGAGGTGTGGTGGTTCCATCTCAGACCTATTTCCATTTGTGGCTGGAGTTTATCTGGGCTGTTTTCTGGCACCCACACTTTTCAGCACTTTTATGGACTGGATTCTGGGGAGGATGTCAGAGAGATCAAGTTGTGATGCATCGTTTGGAAGTGTTAAGATCTTTCACCTGGATTTCGCAGACTATGCAGTCATCTTTGCGGAGACTGGATATCTTTTTGGGGCCCTTGAGGCACTGAATGAGGAGTCGGAACCCCTGGGATTATGGGTTTACTGGGTCAAAACAAAGATCCTGGCTTTCAGTGACATCTTGGATATTGCTATCTTTTCTGTACCTGTTTGTGGTGAGGATGTTGAGTTCACGAAGATATTCCCTTTCCTTGGCAGTGATTTTCCTGTCTCTGCTGTCTGTGAGCCAGAGGTCAATCGACGTCTGGGTCGGGCATGAGGAGTCATGGATTTACTGACCCATGAGGTGTGGCACTGTCGGTACCTATCCGGGCGGACGAAAGTCCAAGTCTTCAGGTCCTTGGTGCTTCGAGACTTGCCCTACGGATGTGAGACTTGAACTCTGACCAGGGATCTGAGATAGAGACTTAACTCCTTCAGTACCAGGTCTCTTCGGAGAAACCTTGGCTATCACTGGTCAGACTTTGTGTCCAAGGAGTGGTTGCTGAGAAGGTATCAGATGAGATTTGTTACCTGTATAGTGTGTGTGTGTGTGTGTGTGTGTGTGTGTGTGTGTGTGTGTGTGTGTGTGTGTGTGTGTGTGTGTGTGTGTGTGTGTGTGTGTGTGTGTGTGAGTTGTTGCTGTATGGACATGTGGCTCATTTTCCTCATGTTTATCCTGCTCACCAGTTTATTTCAGGGAGCGAGCCTCATGAGTGGAGATGGCCAACAGGCTGACCACATGCCTCGTGGTTGCAGCACGTTGATCGGCATCTCAAGGAGATGGGAATCGGCCAGGCATCTGCCTGGGCGATGGCCTCGAGGGAGGCCCCTGGAGTACCTGCAGAAAGTGAACGCAGCGAAGTGCTGCTCCTGCGGATGGTCCCATACCTGACCTGACCTGACACACACTGACATTTATTAGCATAGAAGTTGACCTCCCTTTTGTCAATCCATGCTGACTGTCTTTCATTAGTTGAAATTTATCTAAATTGTTCTCCAACTGATCCCTAATTAGCTTCTTTAACATCTTCACCACAACTGATTAAACTAACTTGTCTATGTTTCCCCAATTCCTCTTTGGATCCTTTCTTGAATAACCTTATGATGTTATGTACTCTCCAATCCCCCGGTTCCTTCCCCAACTCCAATGAGCTGTGTTAAAGGTATTGGTTAACATCACAGTGATCTACTCTGCCATCTCCCTCAATACTCTTGAATGCATATTATCTGGCCTCATGGCTCTATTTTGTCTTCACTTTCCTAACAGCTTCTAAACTTCCTCCAACCCTACCTGCAATTCCTTTAAAATCTCTTCCTCACCCCCTGAAAGAGATGATCTCAGTTATTGGTAATTCCACTGATTGTCCTTGCTTGTCTGTTCTTTTTTGTCCCCTGATTATAACAAGTTCTTGCTTTTCCAACGCGATTGTTCAACACAAATGTGAATTGAAATGTAACAGTCATTGCACACTTCATGCACAAACTCCCTACTGATACTCGAATGAGTGCGTTATGGCTTTTAATTATTGGGGGTTATGGTGACGTGTGCAATTCTAATTATTTAAATATTTCGACAAAAACTTACAGGGCTGTTGCTAATGGGTAGAGTTGTAACCAACAGATTTTTTTTAAGTCCAAGTCACCCCCCCCGCCCCCAAGTCCAATTCAAGTCCCAAGTGAAAAAAAATTGCATTTGAGTCCAAGTCACTCAAATCAAGTGTTGACTCGAGTCAATTACTCTTCTGGCGGGTGAAATGCATGATACTTGTAAAGGGGTATCTGTGTTAAGTTAGATTAAATTCATAAATAACGAGATTAGTGCAATGAAAATAAGGAAATTACTCATTTAAATGAATGATGAATCATGTTAATCAAATGACATAAATCTCACAGGCAAGAAATCTGAAATAACTAACCTTGTGAACTGAATTGCAATTGCACACTCAATCGACACATTTAATTTCATTAGAATGCTGGAGGATCTCTGTGAACGGCAAGGCCTCTCGATGTCCAAGCCTGTAATTGCTCTACAAAAGTGAAACTAGAACTACTCGTGGCCAGCAGTTACACTAATGGAGCATTTCCACCAACGATTCATGTTCACATCAGGTCATGAACGTTAAATGATGGTACCACGGAATGAATATATTTGTATTGGAAAGAGCAAGTGGAGCACTGCTCTCCCCTTTGGGCTAATGCCCCAGCATCACATCTTTCTTTCATGTAACTTGTTGAATTTTAATCTCTCAACATTATTGGCATCTTTCACAATGAAGGCACATATCGTAAGGCCTGTTATCACATTGCAGACAGATCGGTGATGTCTGTTATTTACCATCTCTACTCTCTCTGTTCTCACAGCAACTCCAGGATGTATATGTTTTTCCAGCACCACCAACCTGGTTAAGTTCCCAAAATCGAGGCTGACTGCGCACTTCTTTTTTCTGATTTGTGGAACCACATTCCAGAGCCTGTTCAATCCCACTCTCCCCTCCATGGCTTCAAGCAGGTGCTGCACTCATTCCTACTTGCAATATTTTCTCTCCCCATAAACGTAATCAAATGTAATCCAACCCTCTCACTTGCAGGTTACTGTGTTTCCTTTCCTCTTCTAACTCCTCTTTTCCTTTTCATTCATTCCCTTGCTTATTGTTTCCAACTTTTGTCCCATTTCCTCCACTGCCATTCTCTTTTTTTTTACCCTCTGCCCCCTTTATCTGCAATGAGCCTCGCTCTTGGATTGAAAAGAATATGACAAAAAGGTTGTGGTTCTTTCGTTCTCCAGCATTTTTCAGCATTTTCTACTTCATTATATTTTTCTCTCTACCTATCTTGTGACCAGGACATCATTGTTCATCAAAAGGTGGGCTACAGATACCTCAACATTTCCCAATATAGGACCTCGCAGGTTTCACTGCCAAAGCTGTTGTCCTTTTATTTCATTTCAAATGGACGGCAGCATGTTCCCGAGTGGTAATGTTAACACAGCTGCCATGAAACAATGAATGGTAGTCATTCCTGGGCTCCAGCCAAGAGTCCCTTCCATTAAATGAACAGGTGGTGTACAGACAAGACAATAGATTGAGATTCAAGCTCTACAGGGAGATTATTTTTTATATTATAAACGCTTTTCCTAATTAATAGAGATTTGCAAACATCTATGCATCCCTTTTCTCATTACCTCACTGTTTTGTTCTGGCGAGACACCACACAGAAACTTCTAATACATATTTTTCAATATACTGGATGTACATTCCACATACAAAATCAGTGTCAGATCACATACCCCCCCCATCCCCTCCACCCCTCGCCCTCATTCCTCATGACATTTTTCACATTTGTGTTTTGGAACAAGCAGTTTTTTTCTCAAAGAATCACAACAGTACATGAATTGCTGCATTTTTTTTTAGCACTGGTGTTGGCTTAATTGTTAGGGAGGTAGGCTTGGAATTCTAGTCAAGATCCCAAGATCCTGAGTTCAAATAGTTCAAATTCAAAGAGCTCAAATCCCACTCGGCTGTTGAATTGACACCAGGTGGGGTTGATTCTGCCTGTCATCCTTCTGAGATCTGCAAAATGAGGGCCAGCTTGCTGGTATCCTGTGTCGGAGTGGTGACCCATCCAGGATTGTTCCCAATAGCCAAGGAGACTGCTTATGCAGCACCAATGCTCTGCACAGAGTAGGGTCCCAATGGAATGGAATAAATTTTTAAACGCGTCGCGTTGCGAACGCTGGCTCTAAGAACCCTCCGTATTGTTCTTGTTACCTTCGCAAACTTTGTTGCGAAGGTTATGTTTTGATCGCTGTGTATTTATTTATTTATTTGTGAATATGTGTGTTTGTTTGTTTGTTATTTGCATAACTCCAAAAATGTTGAATTGAATCGCAGCAAATTTGGTGGGACGATTGGTTATTATCCGAGGACCATTTGATTAGATTTTGGGAGCGATCCGGTCAAAGGTCAAGGTCAATGTCATGAAAAGGTCAAAATCGTCGTTTTATCATAGCACGGTCAATTTGTAGCCAATTTGCATGTAACTAATGCCAAAATGTTCAGAAGTCAATGCCCCATCTTGTGATATGTGACATGACACAATGACGTAATAACCCTTATTAGCGGTTGGGAGTCAAAAGTCAGGGGGGGTCACGACATTGCAAAATGTGTGGTTTTAGTCATAACACGGTCAATTCTTATCCGATTTGCATGAAACCAACACCAAAATGTTGACTGTTCTATTCCCCACACTCTAATACCAATTACAAAATTAAGAGTACAAAGGTCAAGGTCGAGGTCATGAAAAAGTCAAAATCGTCATTTTGCCATAGTGCGGTCGATTTTTATCCAATTTGCATGCAACTAATGCCAAAAATGTTGTGAATTCAATGCCCAATCTTGTGATATACGATATGACACAATGACGTCATTACCTTTGTTAGCGGTTTGGGTCAAAGGTCAGGGGGTCAACGACCTTTATTATCATAATGCGGTCAATTCTTATACAATTTGCAAGTAAGTAGATTCAAAATGTTTTGAATTCAATTCCCTATCCTGTGTTGTGTAATATTTGACAGTGACTTTATTGGTGAGTTTAAAGCATTGGGGGGGGGGGGGTGGGGGGTGTCACTGAACTTATTTCTTATAATGTGACCGGTTGTCATCAGATTGACTTGACACCCACACCCAAAAGGTCAGGGAGTTCATACAGAAATTGTACAATGTATGTGAATCAGTGTCAAACAGCAGGAAATTTAATGTTGGCAGATATGGTATGGGATTAAATACCCTCACAATCAACGGTTTCTGGGGGGGGGGGGGGGGGAGGTAGCGTTGGCGAAGGTATGCGCTCTACTGAGTGCCCGTTCTAGTTGTTGTTGTTGTTGTTGTTGTTGTTGTTCTTATTCTTCTTCTTCTGGTGAAGACAAAACCTTTATGTTGTGGCTCTTGGACACATTTGTCCTTGTTTGAATGTGGATAGTATCATCTAGTGGAATAACATTTGGTAGTCAGTAAATAGCGTTTGTAGGGAAGTTTATTGGTTAAGTGGGTGTTAAAGCACCACTGCAGCTGGCACTGCAGTAAAGCTTTAACTGGTATCAGTTTGATTGCCAGGTCCATCCATTGCGGGGTTCACAGCATCTCTCGTGCAGATGGCTAGCAATCTGTCCAGGGAAACCTCTCACCCTAAGGAATGTTCGTGACAAGTCATGACAATACGATACTCCTGTGACTGTGTTTGTACTACAGTTTGCAAAGCAAAGGATTAATTATCTCAGCAGTTATTGATGATCCATATTGCACAGGAATTCGAGTATGGACTTGTTCTGCTCATTGTATCATCAATGGGGTATGGATGAGGTGCTGGAGCAGTGCCTCTGTATTTCAGATGGCATCAACAGGACGTTGATTGAGGTATGCTGACCTCCGTGGAAGTAAGGAGAAGTTGACTTTTCAGGCATTAACCCTTCGTCGGAGCAAAAGAGCAAGGTTGATGCCTGAAACATCAGCTTCTTGCTTCCCACAGTGGTTAGAATACCTCATTCAACGACCTGTTGATTAAATCAATTGTTGTACTTATCCACCAAAGCAGACTGACACTAGTCTTTACCAGTCAGATCAGTTCTTCATTCTCCTGCATGTTAGGGGAGAAATTTGA
>NC_140962.1:78668752-78686252 GCF_056783735.1 Eptatretus burgeri | reverse complement strand
ACAGCTCTTCCTCTTGGGAAAATTCAAACATTGGGATTAATTAATAATTTGAACAATTAATTCAAACCTTGGGAAAAAAACAGCTTCCAAACCTTGGGAGTAGGGTGAATATACTAATTCTGGCTCACTTTTCCCCATGTAAATGAATGGGGGATTTTCAGCGATTCATATTTTTTCCCCTAAAAAGTAAACCCCCTTTTTATCCCAAGGTATATTTATTTGTCTCCCCTTTTAACCTCGGGACACTTTTTTTCAAATAACCAATGCAATAAGATTAGGATTTGTTCAAGTAGTAAAGTAGTACTGTGATTTGTTAAAGGTGATTCTAAAGAAATATCTGAAACATCTTAGCCTCGGGACACTCTTTTTCAAATATCCAATGCATATTGTTTAGCTCACTCATTGAACCTACAAAGATTTGTTCATTCTCAAATTCCTTCAATAGTTTAATTTTCTTTGCACAATAATCCCCATCTAAAATATTTAAAAACAAAACATTTGAATCTTTATATTTTTTAAGATACTCCTTTTGTGCCATTATGAAATGAAAAACTTCTCTTAATGCTCTTGTTTGACCACCTCCTGAGCCACATATCATTTTGAGATTATAGTAAATTGTTTTTTCATTGTTCAATTGATAACTATCAAAGTTTTCAGTCCATTCAAGGATATTTTTTTCTTTACATCCTCTAACTTACTAGTTTTTAAATTGATTCGCTTATTTGTTTTATTTACCTTTGTTTTAGTTATTTTTTCAAGAAGACTTATTTGATATTTTTCACATTCATTATGTTTTCCATTTATATACGTAGACTGAGATTTTCTCCACTCTTTAGTTTGATCAACACTTGTTTGACCATTTATATATTGTGAAAAAATGCGGCGGTCGCCCTGAAAAAACCCCAACCCATCTTCCCATCGTTAAAGCACAGTCTATTTTATACACTCTATCGTACAATATCCATATGGAACACAATCAATTCCATTATCTAAAATAAATCTCTTATCATCAAAGGCTCCTAATGCCTTTGTATTTACTTCTTCACGATATATGTTATGTGTATAACTTCTTATTGTATTCATTTTCCTATATTCTTCTTTCTTATTCATCAAACAATTATAATAATTTCTAAAAGTTATTGATTTCTTTATTACATATTTCTTTATTCCCTTTAACCTCATCAATCTGATCACCATACTTATAAGCATATGCCTTTGCTCTCAATCCAATAAACTCACTCATTACTTTTCCACCCAAAGCCTGGTGTTGGCTTAGTGGTTAGGGTGGCGGCTTGGGATCCCAGTGTCCTGAGTTCAAGCCCCGTTGGCTGCTGAATTAACACCAGGGGATTGACTCAGCCTGTCATCCTTCCGAGGTCGGCGAAATGAGTGCCAGTGTACTGGTCCCGGTGTATGCCCCGGTTAGAATAGGTGTACCATATCCCTGTGTGTCGTAAGAGGCGACCAGGGTTGGCGTCAGGAAGGGCATCCGGCCATAAAACATTGCCTCACAAAAAGCCAAACCCCTGCACAGCAGGGAAAAATGGCTGTAAAAACGGTCATTACTTTTCCACCCAACTCATCCTTAAACTTACCAATAACCTTTTCATTCTTTTTGGAAAATAACTCACTCTTCTTACTAAAATTACTTGTATCATATACTCCAGTATTTTTCTTCATATCTTTAGAAACATCATCAGTTTTTATATCTAGGATAAAACTATCAGTGTCCATATACAACAATGAAACATTTTCACCACACTCTTTCTTTAAGCCATTAGACAAATAATCATACATCAATATCTTTGATAAATCAAGAACTGCTGTTCCAATATAAATTGGTTTATCCATTACAGTACTTTCCTTGTCCATATGAACAGCAGAAAAGTTCTCTGAAAAAACCTCTTCTCTCTTAAACCTTGGTTTATTTATCAATCTCGAAGCTTCTTTCCAAGATGTTGCAAATCTAATGTTTTGCTTGTTTCTAACATTCTCCATTGTCTTTCCAAAGACAGCATTATTCATCAATTTATAGAAATCCCCTTCAAATTTTACTTTTGTATTTGTTCTCATATCTGTATTGAATTTAATATACTTTTTCATCCAAGGACTTTGTTTAAATTTTAAAACTCTATGAATTTTTGCTACTCTCAATCCTTCTCTCAAAAACTGTTTTAAGCTTCTCTGATGCAAAACATATCCCTCTTTATCATAGAATGTTGTTAATAACTTTTCTGTTGATTTGCCTTTAATATTCAAACTTTTATGATAATCACTTAACCATTCTTTCTTGGGATTTCTTTCTCACATGCAAAAGGAAGGTCTTTATGCTTATTATGAAGATCACTCGGGTACCTCAAATCAACTTCAAAATAATAACCTTCTTCTTCCTCATTCAATTCCTCTTGAGAAGAAACAACAATATTCATCAAAGCCTTTTCTTAATCCTTTTCTTCCACCCACTCTAATTTACCATAAGGCAGAGATTGAGATATTGCCCATCCATACAAATTATTAGCATCAAAATACATCAAATAATTACTATCTCTTTCACTATCATAATTTGGAAGATATTTATTATTTGCTTTAGCATATCTTTTTGAACATACTTGTGATATTCCACCTCTCTCAGACTTCTCAATCATCAAAAGCATATCTACATCACTGTGTAAATCTATATCTTGTTTTGTCATTTTCAACATTGCACTCCAAGCTAAACCAGGAGCTGTGAAATAGTGGGCAGGATCTAATCCATAACACTTTTTATTATGACAGAGTGATCTAAAAGCTTCAAACACATCAGCTTACAATAAAACATCTGTTTTTAGATACAAATCATGATATTCTCCAAGGTTCTTTATCTTAAATATTTTCCAAATTTCTTGTGCATGTTTATATTCATGATCACTTATCTCTTCTTCATAAAGGTTATAAGAGAAACTTTCTTTTGAAGGAAGTTGTGTTTCTTTAAATTTCATCAATGAATTCATATAATCATAAGGATAAATACCCTTACTTGTAAGAATTTTCTCTTTACTTTGAATTTCATTCCTTGTTTGAATTTCCTCTCTTGTTAGAATTCCCTCTTTAATCAGAATTTCATCTTTAATCAGAATTTCCTCTTTAGTTCGAATTTCATTCATTGTTTGAATTTTCTTTATAAATAGAATTTCCTCTTTAGTTAGAATTTCCTCTTTTGGAAAGAATGAATTAAGATTTGGAAAAGACCCCGTGGAGCTTAGATTTGATGCTCAGTTGGCTAGTGGTGTTCACATAAACTTGTAAGAATCCAGAAACCTAATACGAGTTAAAGGTTTTGTGAATATCATTTTTGTAAATGAAATATACTTTTGACTTGTGTTTGTTATGGCAGAAATATTCCCTGGTGTTTTTGAAAGTTCATTTATAAATAGATGTGTATCATAGTTGGCGCTGTTGTGAAGAAAGACTGGAATAAAAGAAGGAAATTTATAATTAAGATTACAACAGGAATGAACGGGACCTCTATATTTACCAGTAAGATGACAATGATCCCTAACTTTCGACTTCTCAATTTCCCCCTCACAAATATGACAGATATTGTTCTTTCTAAATTCTAATTTTTCTTCTTCGGTAAATTTCATCGGTTCATTTGTTTCTTTCATTAATTTAGTTTGTCTTACACAATCCTTTTCGAATCGTTTTACAAACTCTTGTGAAGCTTTTTTTCCATGATAATGTTCAGGTTTATTATACTTTTCTCCAACAGATGATTTGATATAATAACAGAAACCACAAGGAATATGTTTTTGATATTTATTTGTATATGATTCTTTTGGATTTGGAGAAGCAGAATTTATCTTTTTTTAGGATACATTCAAAATCAGCATATATCACAAATGGGTGCATGATAGATTTCTTATAATCTTCAAAAGAAATCTTTTCACCAGGTTTTGGCATTGTAATTACAACTGATTTATGATTACTACAATATTTTAAATGTTGTTCTAATCGTTCTTTTGTATGAAATGAATTAAGACATCGCTTACAAGGATATATTTTGTTTGCTGTTCTGAACACCTGAGAAGAGATTAATGTTGATAAATTATTGATGTATGTATAATGTGAATTCTTTCCAACACTAAAATATAAAAGATCAATGTGTGTTTCTTCATTTTTATAGTTGTTTGAAATTTTTTATATTTGAACTTTGTTTGTATCCATTAATCCATATACATTAATAGAAAGATTATTCTTTTTCTCAAACTTAGGAATATCTGTTAGTGGCATTGGAAATTTAAAATCGGTAATGTCCAAAGTATTCTCATATTTCATATATTGTTTTACTCTTTCTGAATTACAATTTGGTGGATGTAAGTGAGCAAAAACAGACCAGAGAAAACATTTATTATCATTGTTCTTAACATTTACAACTGCCTTCTTTAGTTTTATTTCTTTTGGTAATTCAATATAAGAAGAAGCTTTAAGAGGGTTTGATTTTAGAATGTGTATATCTAAAAAGATGATTTTTTTTTTAATATGAAATCCACTTCCTACCACTGTATTATCAACATCCTCCTCTTGTCTTGATAGTTCTTCATAAACCCCACTATTCAAAAAATCTTGAAATGATGTTATAAAATGAAGATCTGTTCTCATATAAGGAGTTTGTTCTTCATCTTGTCTTTTCATATTCATTTTAACTCCCATATGAAACTTTAAATTTTTCATTTCTTTTAATGTCTTTCTAATAACTTTTTCAACATCAGGTTTCACCATTTCAATTGATTCAGCTATTGATGATGGACCGGGTTCTCCAAATTGAAAAATCCTTATTTTTGTATGTCCTTTAAATGCCCCATCAGTGTTTTCAATATAATAGTCTCCCTTTACTTTAAACTCATTTTTCTTGTGTTTTTGTGATTGAAGATGTCTATTATAACTACTCTTCAAAACATCCTTTGAGCAGATATCACAATGTTTTCTTTCCAACTCAAGAGGAGATATTTGATGAAATAGATTAAATGTGTGTTTGTTGGTTCGAAGGTGTTTTTAATAATGTTTATATTCGTGATTACAAACATCGCAGTATGTTGTATTCACCATATTTATTTGATAAAACTTTGCTTAAACTAAAATTTTCTTGATGAAAATTTAGTTTAATTTATAGTTGAATCTGTGCTTAAAACCATTTTATCCTCCAACTTTTTTCACTTAATAAATACAATGTTTCAAGACACAAAAGACAAGTTTCAATCAATCTCTTCATTTGTAAAAGATACTGAGAAATATGTCAAGGACGTAAAATTGAACAAAGATAAATATAACAACTATTGGATAAAAACAATTATGGTGGATATGATGAGTTCTTCAATTTCCTTCAGTGGAAGGGCTTTTAGTATACCTGGTAGAACATCAATTAAAGTATCTCGAACAAAAGTTTCTCCTCTCCTTCTGGTAATATATTCAAAACTAGAAAAAGCAATGAAACAAGAAAAAGTATCAAAAAACAAAAACCTTATGGATGAAGCTTTAGAAAGAAAAGAAAAGACCATCTGTAATATGCAAGGAGAAATTTGTATTTTTTTCAACAACCCGAAAGATGTAAATCCTGATGAAATAAAGGATGTTAATATATCAGGTGAAATGACATTTCGTTCAATAGTAGTTAAGGATCATTTTAAAATTACCTTTAATATAAAAAATGTTGTCGTTGAATCTGGTAATGAAAAAAAGTATATAGATCTCGATGGTAATATTATTAAATATGAGTCAATATGCAACTGAAAGTATAGATGAATTTCAGTTTCAGTAAAGTTTTACTTAATAAATATGCTAGACTTTCCTGATTCTCCATATGACAAATTTGAGAATTGTCCTGCGTGTGATAGACGGGGATTAACCACAGAGTCAAAAGCCTATAAACAATGTATATTTTGTCATTATCTTCTAATTAATAATAATAAAAAATTTAAAAAGGAAAATAATTATTTTAGATTTACACCAAAAATGAATTACTTTACAAGATTGATTAGAGAAATGAATGTAAAGTATGAGGGAGATAACACACCTTTCCGTACAAGGGAAGAAACTGAAGGTATTAGAGAAATGTTGAAAGGATTGTTGTTATATATTTTTCATGGATGTGATTTTCTGGGAAATATCAGCACAAGATATTGCATAAATAAAATAATGGATTATCTTGAAATTAAACCTGAACTTAGGATAAAATATAGAGTTTCTAAAAAAGCCAATAATAAATTAAATAACCTGTTTTCCAAATACATAAATGAATGATTTTTTTTACCCATTTGGGAAAATAAGATAAAATTTAACAATCATAAAAATCTTCCAAATTCATTAAGATGTCTCATAGTTGGTTCAAGCGGATGTGGAAAAACCTGCTTACTTTTGAAGATGCTCCTGACTCCCAACTTTTTAGATTATGATAATTTAATAATTTTCACAAATTCGAGTTTTCAACCAGAGTATCAACTACTCTCACAAGGTTTTAATGCTCGTCTTCAAAAAGAAGATATAATCGGTTTATTTAAACTTCAAAAAAACCTTAATGATTATAACATTGAAGATATAATTCAACTATTTTGTGATACACAGAGATGTAAAAAGAAATGAAAACCGATAACTTGTATTCTTAGTTATAATACGGATGATATACCGTCTCCCCAAGATTTGGATATATCAAAAAAGAACCTCGTTATCTTTGATGAGTGTGTTAATGAGAGAAACCAAACGGTAATGGACAGCTACTACACAAGAGGGAGACATTCTTCTTGTAATTGTATTTATCTTCGTCAATCGTACTTTCAACTTCCTCGTTGTTCCATCAGAAACAATGCTAATACTTTTATTTTATTCAAGTTGAATTCAATAGATATAAATAATTTTTGTAGAGATAATTGTTCTACATTATGTAGTAAAAAGGAATTTGGGGATTACATGAAGCACACGACTGAAAAATATAAATATATTGTTGTGAAACAAGATGAGATATTGAGGGATATATTTTTTGTTTTAGAAACAATTACATGTATAAATGACAACTATTATTATAAATCTTGTGGGTAAATCTGCTTCTGGAAAAAACTTTCATAAATCAAGGTTCTTGTGTAGTACAAATGAGAATATTGTAAATTACTTAAAAAAAAACACCCCGTGATACGCATTGTATCAACAACAACTAGAGCAATAAGACCTGGAGAAGTAAAAGGTGAAGATTATCACGATATTTCAGTGGAGGAACATATGCGATTGAGGAATGAAGGTCAAATATTTGAGGAGGTTTCTCTTGGTACAACAAAATAGTCACATTGTAAGAGTGAGTTAAGGAAACTAATAATCTGGTGGTCTTCGGATATTAGAAACTAATCCAGAAGAAACGAGACAAATTATAAAACATCTGAGCGGAGTGAAGATTTTATCATTCGGTTTTGATGTTGATGAAGAAACTCAACGCAAACATATGAAAAGCAGAGATGCAAGTATTAGTGAAGAAGAAATTACAACTCGTATTAATGTTAATAAAGAATTTGATGAAATATTTAAAGAAAATGATTTATTTGAACACATCTATTTGGATGATGAAGAAAAGGAAAATTTCCCTGTTTATCTTTACAATGCATTAAATGATATTTTCCAACAAATAAATGGATGCGAAAGAAAGAGCAAGAAGATTTAAGGAACATAAAGAGTTGGTTTCAAAAGTTGTAAAACAACAGGAAGACATGAAGAAGAAACGCAGACAGAAACTAACGGGCGAAGAAGCATTTGAAAGAAAACAAGAGAAAATTTTTAAACCACTTTTAAAAACTTCCCAAGAAAAAATGAAAGATGTTTCCACAGTTCCCACAGTAGAATATACTCCTAAAAAACTTCAAATGTTAAAAGATTGTGATCAAATGACGGAGAAAGAATTATAGCATTTCGGAGAATTATAATATGATGATGAAGGTTTATTTCAACAACTGGAAGAGATTAATCGACCCACTGATTATATTGTGAATGCTCTTCAAAACAATGAATATTCAGCGGATTCAAAAACGAAAGCAGGACTCATTCCAACAGAACAACCAGCAATATTTCATCTTGTTCAAGAAAAGGTATTGATATTTACTGATGAATTAAGGTTCTTGGCTTCTGCTCAACCCCCAATTAAACTAACTCCGAGATAAATGTTTCTTCTCACAAAAGATGGAAGACAAGGTTCAACTGTGAGGGATGAATCAAAGCATATTGATAAACCATTGGATATGAAAAATAATGATGATAGAGTATATATTGATCTGCTGAACACTCTTAATTATAGGGTTAGTATTTCTGGTAAAAGTGGAAAAAATGAGAAGGAGAAACACATTATTCAGGCTTTAAGTATCCTTGGTTCAGGTATTAGTTTTCTTCCAAATAGATTGTTATTGTTGTTAGGTAGTAAGAAGGCTGGAAATAACAATAGTTTTAATGAAGCATCAGCCATTTTCGACCCGTTGATGAACATGAAAATAATTAATAAATCTCAATATAAAGACATTTTATCTCATATTAAATAAGATGAGAAGCACAATCCTGAGTTTTAATTTCACAAGCGATCACACATCTTCATTCCCATACCCACTACAACTTGACACAACAAAAGAATATGAGGCATCTTTATTGTCCATGGAAACTTATAATACCTTATTTAATATAAGTGATAAAAATAACAAGTTTAGTTATCATCCCGGAAGTGGATACAAAACGATAACAGTCTCACCCGGAGCATATGAGATTTCTCAAATATCTTCCGAAATTGCTCGCCTTATGAAAGAACAGGGTGATGAACCAAAAAAACTGTTTTAGATATTCAAAAACATACTTCAAAATCAACGATTAAAGTTAAAAATAACTACAAGGTTGATTTCACAATTGATAATTCATTTAGAGAGTTATTGGGTTTCTCCTCAAAAAAGATTGAAACTAGTGGGACGTTTTACAGTGATAATGTCATTAAAATATCCTCAGGAATAAATTCGATGTTAATTCACTGTGATTTGATTGATGGTGCTTATAATGATGGAAAAAAAACAAATACAATATTTTCATTCAGTGCATACTCAACCCCAATTGGTTATAAATTCAATATGGAACCCAAAAATTTGGTTTATCTCCCTGTGTCAGGAAAAAACATACACGGAATAAATTTTAGGATAACCAACCAAGATAATTGTATGATTTCTTTTAATAGGGAAGTTATATCCATCAGAATTCACCTACGTGAAGTTTTCCAATAAATAAATACGATGGTTATAGTGAGGAAACACGAGTTGGGAAAATTTAAAATAATTACAGGGGAAGGGATGTTCCTTTCCCCGTACTACAAGGGTGAAGGTATGTATCTTGGTAGAGGATACTATAAACCTCAGAGATAAAGGGGTGTCAGACATCAATTTCGAAAAAAAGGAGATGGGATAATTGATACTCTAATGGGTATCGGTTTAACTATTCTTAAACATAAAGACCTAATTGGTTCAACTGCTTCTGCTGTGGGAAATGTAGCAGGTGCTGTAAAGAGCATAAAAGATGCCCAGAAGGAATCTCATAAATTACAAGCAATTAAGAAAGGCAAAACTCAGTTGTCCCCCCAAGAACGACAGAAAATAATTCAAATACTTGGGTCAGGGTTTCAAAAGTTTTAACATCTTTTTTTCCGAAATAAATACAAGTATGGAAGCAATTGATAGTATCTATGATTTGGATGATACCATTATCATCTCAAACTCCACTGAAAAAGAAGATTACTTCAAGGTAAATGCAATAACTGGAACAGACTGGAATGCAAATGTTCCAAAAAGTTTTGAAATAAATAATCAACAAACCTATTTTAATCTATCCGAAAGTTTCTTGTTGTGTAAATTTAAATTCACGAAGGCTGGGAATAACACAAACGCTACACTCGTAAATGATTTCTTCTGGAAAATGTTTGATAGTGTGCGTTTGTACATTGGAACACAAGAAGTTGAAGCGGTTGATTATGTCTCTGTTGTATCTGAAATGATGAAATTTACACGATATTCATTCGGTGATAGAATGGGAAAGGGGGCTGTCGAAGGTTTTATTCCTGATATGTCAACGGAAACAAACACAGACCCTGGATATAATCAAGGAAAGGAATGTATAATGATGATACAAAAGCAGGTACTGGTTTTACTGTGGCAGTTCCTCTTAAAGGTATATTTGGATTTTGTGATCATGATAAAGTTCTGTATGGTCTTAAAATTAGATTTCAACTCTAAAGGAATAATAATGAAAATAGATTGCTTTTTGGTGTTGGTAGTGCTTTTGGTGAGCAGAATAAATTTGTGATTGATGAAATGAGTTGGTATATTAGTGAATATACTCCTAATCTTAAAACAGAAGAGATGTTGAATAGAAGACTTAACTCAAAGAAACCACTCAGTGTATCATACCTCAAAGGAAGATGTCAACACGTTAAACTAAACCAAACCACTTACACGTGGAATTTGGGTGTTCTGGAAGGAAAGCCACGATATCTGTGGATCATTTTTAAAAAGCCAGATGGTGATACTGCGACTGATAAGAATAATGCATTGAGTGATAATGCTAAGGTGAAACAACTTTGCATTTCTCAAGATGGAACATTTTATCCACGAGATAGATTGGAAATTAATTGGGAAAAAATGGTTTTGCTGAAGCATACAAGTCTTACCAAAAGGTATGTGAAAGTAATGCAAATAAAGAACCTATTTTGGATATGACAGCATTTAAAAGTTTGAAGACAATCTATGCGTTTGTCCTGAGCACTCAAAAGGAAACTATAAAGTCTAATCGAGTGGATACTTCCCTATACATTGAAAGAGGAGAGAGTGAAGAAGTTGATACATATTGTTTGCTTTTGGAAGAAACAGAATTGCAGATTAATATAGATAATGGTGTTATGATTAGTCTCACATAATTTTTTGTTCAATAAATGAGTGGCAAAGTACCAACTGGGGTATATGTTAATCAAATCAATCTTCATAAACTATCATCTTGCGTTGAAAATCAAAAGCCTTGTACGATTAACGTTAATAGAATTCAGAGAAAAGGAGCAGTAAGTATTGATGTTTTGCTCACAAGAGAACAGGTTAAAATCTTGAATGATACTGGCTCACTTAAAATTAAAATGACAAAACCAATGTTGAAAAAATATTCAATAAGAGAGACGAGTGGAGGATTTCTCCCATTTCTAATTCCTTTATTTGCTGGTTTAAGTGCAGTTGGAGCATTGATGGGTGGTATTTCAACAGCGGTGAAAACTGCCAACGAGAGGAAGGCTCAACTGCAGGCTCAAAAAGAATTGGAAAGATATAACAAAGAGTTGGAGAAACAAATTAGTGGAAGTGATGTAATTGTACATTTTGCTGAAAAACTTGAAGGTCTGCCTGATAAAGTGAGATTGTTAGTTGGAGATATGCTTTCTTCTATTGCACAAGCAGGTTTAAAATTAACTAAAAGAGGTAATGGATTATATCTTTCTAATAAATAAATGAGCATTGATGAGTGGTTTAAAGAATTTGGAAACAATACAACATCAAATTTACAACTTGTCAAATATTGTAAGAAATTAAAAATTCATAATGTGGTTATTTGTATGAGAGATGAATTAACAAATGTGCCTCAACATACAAGGAATATTATTATGAACTTAGAAGATAAACACGGGAACGGTTCTCATTGAGTTTGTATTTTTAATAGTCAAGACAAATATTATTTTGATAGTTTTGGTCTTCCACCACCTGTTCAAGTCATAAAATTCCTGCAGAATGGTGCTTATCAAACATTTCAAGTCCAAGAATTAAATTCCAAGTGTTGTGGTCAATTATGTCTAAATGTGTTATTTCAACTCAAAAAAAATAAAAAATTTTATGACATTATTTTTAATCTAATATAAAGGACTTATGTTGGTAAAGATGGTTCTATCTTTGGTGTATCCCAAGAACTGGATATTGATTTATCAAATTATTACACAAAGGCACAGGCTGAACGACATAAATATAATATAACCAAAAATATTGACATGAAAAATGCTTATAAATTAAAAAATTATCCAAGCCCGACTGACGCGAATGACTTGGTGAGATTAAGCGACTTATCACAATATATATATACTTAAATAAAACGGCCGTGTATTCCTAAGATACAGAAGTGTTGATTTTATCTCCAGGTCATACAGAATTCACAGTTCGAATTAAAATAAATTTTTATAAAGAAGGGCGTATCATTTGTATGAGAATAGAATAATGGGGGTATGATATGAATGATTTAGGGTATAATTGGTCATTTAAAATTGACCTAGAAGACCTGGAACAATTAAATCAGTCTCGTAAGGAAGAATATTATCCACTTGGTATGAAGAATGAGTTTTGTGGAGCCACGATTCGTAAACAACAAATAAAAGAATTTAATAAGGATAAATATAATAATGGTTTTGCCCTCGTTTATATCCTGAAAACAGAAAAAAACAGGATTATATATAATAAGTAAGAAAATACAAAATGATTTAACTATGGGAAGATGGGGAGGTGTTTCGTGCCACAATATTATTCTAACATATATTCTAATACATAAATGATAGCAAGAAGGCTTCAAGAAAATTATCATTTCTGTGTCCAAGCATACCTTCAAGAAAAGGGTATTTGGTATTTTAATAAATATGTTCTACAACATAAGAATGAGGTATTTTCAAAAAAAGATTGGCATTATGTCAGGTCAGGTATGGGAGCATGTGCCAGAACAGCGCGTCGCTGCGTCCACTTTCCGCCGGTACTCCAGGGGCCTCCGTCTGGCCATCCCCCAGGCAGATGCCAGGCCCATCCCCATCTCCTTGAGATGATGGTCAACCTGTTGCAACCATGAGGCACGTGGTCGACCCACTGGCCTCCTCCACTCATGAGACTCCCTCGCTGAGAGAATCTGGTGAGCAGGATCAGAGTCAGGAAAACGAGCCACATGTCCATACAGCCGCAACTGACGCTCACGGACTATGCAGGTAACAAATCTCATCCGAGTCTCTCTCAGCAACCGCTCGTTGGACACAAGATCCGACCAGCGATAGCCAAGGATTCACCGAAGAGACCTGGTACCAAAGGAATTAAGTCTCTGTCTCAGATCCTTGGTCAGAGTCCAAGTCTCGCACCCATAGAGCAAGACTGGAAGTACCAAGGACCTGAAGACTCGGACTTTCGTCCTCCCGCACAGGTACTGGCAGCGCCACACCCCATGATCCAGTGAATCCATGACTCCCCAGGCCCGACCCAGACGTCTATTGACCTCTGACTCACAGCCAGCAGAGACATGAATATCACTGCCAAGGTAAGTGAATCTCTCCACGACCTCAACATCCTCACCACAAACAGACACAGACAGGACAGCAGCATCCAAGATGTCACCGAAAGCCTGGATCTTAGTTTTGACCCAAGAAACCCATAATCCCAACGGCTCCGACTCCTCATTCAGCACCTCGAGGGCCCCCAAGAGGATGTCTAAAGTCTCCGCAAAGATGACTGCATCATCTGCAAAGTCAAGGTCCGAGATCTTGACATTCCCAAGTGACGCACCGCAACTTGATCTCTCCGACATCCTCCCTAGAATCCAGTCCATACAAGTGCTGAAAAGTGTGGGGGCAAGTACACATCCCTGACGAACTCCAGTAACAACTGGAAATAAGTCAGAGATGGCACCACCACACTTCACAGCACTCTCAGTACCAGAGTAGAGTTCAGACATCAGATCGATCAGTTTTGGTGGCACCCCACGAAGACCAAGAATCCTCCAGAGGACATCCCGATTCACTGAATCGAACGCTTTACAGAGATCAACATAGGCTGCAAGCAGCCCCTGCCGAAACTCTCGTCTGCGTTTGGTGAGGACACGAAGTGCAAGGATACGGTCAATCGTTGACCTCTTTGGTGTAAAGCCTGACTGCTCTGGACGCTGGTGCTCAAGCAGATGGTGGCGAACCCTATCGAGAATTATCCGAGCAAAGACCTTGCCCGGCACTGAGAGCAGCGTCACCCCTCGGTAGTTGTTGCAGTCTTGGCGATCACCCTTACCTTTCCAGAGAGGGACAACAAGGCCCCTCTTCCAGTCAGTTGGGATGATGCCTGTGTTCCAGGCAGAGCACAAAACTGCATGCAACGACACGAGTGCAGCATTTCCACCAGCCTTGAGAAGTTCGGCATGGATGCCACAGATCCCTGGAGCTTTGCCCCGTTTCAACTGATTCACCGCAGCCCGTGTTTCCACAAGCGTAGGTGGACCACAGTTGATTCGAGGGTCAGCAACAGGGATTGTAACACCCTTGACGTCCAACTCGACAGTTGGGGGATCAGCCTGGTACAACCGCTCAAAGTAACCGGCCCAGCGGGCCTTCACTTCAGACTCCTCTGTCAAGAGCCTACCACTCTCTGCTCGAACTGCAGTGCTCCGAGGGATGGGCTTGGATGAACGTAATGCGCGAATTTCCCTGTAAGCGGGACGAGAATCACCTGTCCACAGGTGATGCTCTACCCCCTCACAGATTCCTCGCACATAGGCCTCCTTGTCCACCCTCAGTGCATGTACAGTTTTACCCCTCAGCTCCCTGAACAGCTCTGCTCTGCCATTCAGCCTGGCCCTGCGACTCTGGTCAATGGTACCCAGTGTCCCTTGAGAGACAAATTCTCTTTGCCCTGTGGTGAGCGCCAAGGCATCCACCGGCAACATCAAGGACGGTGGTCTTGAAGGCGCTCCACAACTCTTCAGGACCCCCCAAAGCACCCAGACCCCCCAAGTGTCCACTCAGCCTGTTCGCAAACTCCTCAGCTACTCTCTCATCCCTGAGCTTGGCAACATCCAGCCTCGGCTGGGATGGTACCATTCTCCAGGATTTAAGGTGCAGCTTTAGAGTTGCTACAACAAGCCTGTGGTCAGTATTTAGGAACTGAGCACTCCGGTAGACCCTGCAGTTCTGGATCATCCTCCAACGACCATCAATGAGGACATGGTCAATCTCCTTTGCCACACCGCCAGCGTTGGAATACCAAGTCCAGCGATGAGCTTGTGGGTGCTGAAACCATGAACCAGCCACCCTAAGTCCATGACTTCTTGCAAAGTCAAGGAACTTAGTGCTATTCTGGTTCATAGTTCCTGACCCATGGGGACCAACACACACCTCATAACCATCCCTATCCGTTCCAGTCGATGCATTGAAATCCCCCAAGACTAGAAGTGTATCTCGTCTGGGGCACTGATCAACCACAGACTCGAGTGTGGCGTAGAATGCATCCTTCACGGTGAGATCACTCGCCTCAGTCGGAGCATAAACAGAGACCAGGGAAATGACACCTAAGGAGTGACGAATCCTTAATCTCATAATACGCTCGTTGACCGGTGTTACCTCAATTATCATTGGGGTCAGCTTATTGGACACAGCTACAGCAACTCCTTGGGTATGGTAACCATCAGAGCGACCAGACCAATCGTAGGTGTAACCACCCACCATTATCCCGCCGCAATCCGGTCTCCGAACCTCAGAGAGAGCTGCAATCCCGATGTCCAAACGCTTGAGCTCAGATGATAACAGAGACAGGTGATCATCCTCTCTTAGGGATAGGACATTCCAGGCACCCACCCGAAGGGACCGCCTCAGGTTAACCCAAGGAGACCGCCGTCTGGTGGACGACACCTCAGCACCACTCCGACACACTCTCCCGCAATCTGACCCAGGGATGTTACCCCGTGGTTTCCCTCCTATCAAAGATTGGGGGTCCCGAAGGCTTTGCCCCAATCCCATCATCCAGTGAGCTGCCCTGCGAAGGGAAGCTGCACAGGAGGTACTCCCACAGAGTGGGTTTTCAGATTTTTTTTGCGTTTTTGCCTTTTGCGGAATGAAGGGTTTTACGGTGGCCGGAGTGCAAATCCTGCCACCAACCTCCTAATAAGAAGTGACCCAACTGCAGGAGGACGTCCGCAGACACAGTTGGGCACTAGATATGGATGGCCGTTGGCTCACAAGGAGCTCCTCCGCCCTTTGACAGGTTTTGTTTTTAATCCTGCTGGGTGTCCATATCCAAACACCCTCCTCACCAGAAAACCTGGTGGGGGAGACGGTTTAGTCGCTGACAACCCGACCATGGAACAGGTTAGTACAGGTTTACATGGTACCTGTAGCAGGTCACAGATCGAACCTGACCTGACAGCATTTTGCTGATGTTGATAAACCAACAACTTTTGATTTAATTAGAATGTTAAATAATGAAAAAATTATAAAGTTAAGAAAAGTTAAGGCTCTTTTAGAAATTCAAAAGAAATTTTATTGGTTTCCTGTTGTAAAAAAAATTATTTTGGATTCAGGAATAACAAAAATCCTGATGAATATATGTTTGATATTCTATGGGGTGCAAGTGATTCATGGATAGTAAGGGATGAGGAAGGAGTTGAAGAAGACAGGGAAGAGGAGGAAAAGGAGAAGACAGAGAAGGAGGAGAGGGAGAAGAAAGAGAAGGAGGAAAGAGAGAAGAGAGAGAAGGAGAGGGAGGAGAGGGAGGAAAGAGCGAGACTAAATAAATATCAAAATATGGAAACCGGTGAGATTAAAAAAAGATTGGTGGTATTACAGAAAATAACTCAACCCACCGAGGAGGAAAACAAAGAATTGACAAGTCTATTTGCAATACTTTCGACAAGAATATTGACATCGACAAGATATTCATTTTGATTCAAGTTTTTCATTTTTTTTCTGAAATAAATGGAGGAGAGAGTGAAGGCATTTCTCAGGATTCTTTATGTTTTAAAAATTAAGATTCAAATGTGCATGTTGGAAACTAAAAAGTTTTTGCACTCTGCAGGAATTTTTCTCATAAATAAATGAGTTATTTTCTCAAATGTAAAAAGAAAACTAATACTAAAAATATTTCATATATTAAAAGTAAAAATAACAGGGTTATCCAAAAAGGTATATGTTCGGTGTGTGGTTCAAAAAAAAATCAATTTATCTCCAAACACAAACTCGGAGGAGATATACAAAAGTTTTTATCAGGAAGTAAATTTACAACTACTGGAATACCAGGGGAATTACATCTTCCAGGGTATTCTTTCTGTGGTCCAGGCACAAACTTGGATAAAAGATTAGATGAGGCAGACAATCCTAAATCATGGAGTAAACCCATCAATAGAGTTGATGAAGTATCATGAGACATGATATTGATTATGGGAATACCACAACTTTGGAAGAAAAGCATGAAGCCGATAGAGAAATGTTGTATAATTTGTCTCTGATACAAAATCCAACCTTGAGAGAAAAAGTTGATCGGTTCATTGTGAAGAAGATGATCAGTGCTAAATTGAAACTTGGACTTGGAAATTCAAAAATCTTATAGGCTCTAATGATGTCATTAAGACTGAAGAGCAATTCGCTGATGAATTACATAAACCAATATTCACAAAGTTTCAGAGAAGGAAGTTGGTGATATCGTAACAGCTTTGTTTA
>NC_140962.1:78661252-78666252 GCF_056783735.1 Eptatretus burgeri | reverse complement strand
CGAAGGGGAGAAGTTATGTCAGCTTCGAAAAGGCGGAGGAGCGAGTGGTTCGAGGGAGCAAATGTAAGAAAACTGTAAAAGAGAGAAAAGGGTGAGAGTGTGGAAATAGTCGCCGAGAGAAGTGAGCAAAGGAAGCGAGAGAAACAAATGCTTCGTAAAAACGGGCTGGTGGTCGAGGAAGGAACGAGCGAGAGGGAAAGCGAAGACCTCAGGTTGAGGCTCAGTTTTGGCAGTTGGGGAAACTGCACTCGGTTGAGAGGCTGCTCGTGTTTTGGAAGCGAGCGTACGGAGGAGGGTCAGTGTGGAATCTGCCGGTACAAAAACGGCAGTCGGCTTTGAGAGGCTGCCGGCACGTGGAGTCGATGATCAACTCGTCCGTGGAGGTGATCGACCGATTTGGCCTGCGTCTGGCCGTGGAGCCTCCGTCCGTTCTCACCTCTCGGCTCGGTACTTTCACCGATCTGCCTGTGGAGCTGGGCACCTCGATCAGTCCAGGCCTGTGTTTGTACACTGGACTTTGAGAGAGATCGGCTTAGGCCCACCGTGGATTTGGTGGTCTCGCATTGTCGACATTGCGCTGGGCCGGATCGCGCTGAGGAGAGCGTGCGCATGTGGTGACTTGAGCAGGAAAAGTACTGCGCCGCCATTCTTGCCGCGTGGCACATTCGAGCTGGGAGTTCGAACCCGTAGACACCCGCTTGTTTGTTTAGAGTGACATTCGTGCTTTTTGGACACTTTCCTCTCGTCCCTGGGACATCACCAAGTACTCTGTCTGCATGCATGCTGTCTGTCTGTTTTCTCTGCAGGTTGTCTAAGGCATATCTCAGTAGGGACCCCCTCAAAACCTGTACTCCGCAGTCCCCGAGTTTAAGTACAGGTTAAAGAGTTAGTATAAACATTGTCGTGCTTATTGCTTGTGTTGTGATCCCTGATGTTCCCCAATAAATCTGGTTAATGCTTATGAAGTTGCCGCTATGGATTAATTTGTGTCCTGTCGAGGAACGATCCGTTCAATTGGCATATAAAACCAAAGTGGTTACAGACTGGTCGACTCCGCTCGGTCTCTGACACAACCGGTCTGTAACCAGGGGTTCTATTTCCCCAACTGGCAAGCTAAAAGGATTACGTTGGTATCGCGATTGAAGGCGCGTGATCCGAGGCCTGTGCTGAGCCCGCCAGCGTTGTAGATCCCGGAGATAGCCGGAGTGGGTGGAGAATCCCTGTCGCTGAATCCTTAACAATATATATGAAAAAGTATATTTATATATGTATTTGTATATATGTAAATGTATGTTTATTTGTACATGTGTATATATATATATATATATATATATATATATATATATATATATATATGTATGTATATGAATATATGTGTGTGCATGTGTATATATATATATATATATATATATATATATATATATATATATATATATATATATATATATATATATATATATATATATATATATATATATATATATATATATGTATATGAATATATGTGTGTGTATATATATATATATATATATATATATATATATATATATATATATATATATATATATATATTTATATATGTGTATGAATATGTGTATATGTATGTATATGTACATATATATATATATATATATATATATATATATATATATATATATATATATATATATATATATATACATGTATATATGTGTTTGTATATGTGCAGGTATATATATATATATATATATATATATATATATATATATATATATATATATATATATATATATATATATATATATATACACACACGTATATGTACAAATATATATGTACATGTATGTGTGTATATATATATATATATATATATATATATATATATATATATATATATATATATATATATATATATATATATATATATATATATACACACGTATATGTACAAATATATATGTATATGTATGTGTATATATATATATATATATATATATATATATATGTGTATATATATGTATGTATGTGTATATATATATGTATATGTATGTGTATATATATATATATATATATATATATATATATATATATATATATATATATATATATATATATATATATATATATATATATATATATATATATATATATATATATATATATATATATATATATATATATATATATATATATATATATATATATATATATATATATATATATATATATATATATATATATATATATATATATATATATATATATATATATATATATATATATATATATATATATATATATATATATATATATATATATATATGTATATATATATATATATATATATATATATATATGTATGTATATATATATATATATATATATATATATATATATATATATATATATATATATATATATATATATGTGTATGTGTATATATATATATATATATATATATATATATATATGTATATATATATATATATATATATATATATATATATCTTCTTCTTTCGGCTGCTCCCGTGAGGGGTCGCCACAGCGGATCATCTGTATGATCCGCATAGTGATTTGTCACATGTTTTACGCCGGATGCCCTTCCTGACGCAACCCTGGTCGCCTCTTACGACACAGGGATATGGTACACCTATTTTAACCGGGCTATACACCGGCCCAGTACACTGGTACTCATTTCGCCGACCTCGGAAGGATGACAGGCTGAGTCAACCCCCTGGTGTATTAATTCAGTGGCCCAACGGGACTTGAACTCAGGACCTTTTGGATCCCAAGCCGCTGCCCTTACCACTGCGCCAACACCAGGCTGTAATATATATATATATATATATATATATATATATATATATATATATATATATATATATATATATATATATATATATATATATATGTATGTATGTATATGTATGTACATATAAATGTGTATATATGTATGTATATATAAATATGTATATATTTAAATGTATATGTATTTATATGTATATATAAATGTGGATGTATCTTCTTCTTCTTCTTCTTCTTCTTCTTCTTCTTCTTCTTCTTCTTCTTCTTCTTCTTCTTCTTCTTCTTCTTCTTCTTCTTCTTCTTCTTCTTCTTCTTCTTCTTCTTCTTCTTCTTCTTCTTCTTCTTCTTCTTCTTCTTCTTCTTCTTCTTCTTCTTCTTCTTCTTCTTCTTCTTCTTCTTCTTCTTCTTCTTCTTCTTCTTCTTCTTCTTCTTCTTCTTCTTCTTCTTCTTCTTCTTTCGACTGCTCCCTTGAGGGGTTGCCACAGCGAATCATCCACGTAGTGATTTGGCACATGTTTTACGCCGGATGCCCTTCCTGACGCAATCCTGGTCGCCTCTTACGACACAGGGATATGGTACACCTATTTTATCCGGGGTATACACCGGCCCAGTAGACTGGCACTCATTTCGCTGACCTCGAAAGGATGACAGGCTGAGTCAACCCCCTGGTGTATTAATTCAGTGGCCCAACACGGCTTGAACTCAGGTCCTTTGGATCCCAAACCGCAGCCCGAACCACTGCGCCAACACCAGGCTCATAAATGTGGATGCATATGTATATATAAATGTATATGCATAGATATACGCAACGCTGACCGGTCTGCGGCTACGCAGCCCCATACGCAGCAGGGTGTGATGCACTGTGGATTGTGACACATTCCTCCCATGACCACCATTAAAATTTTCTGTGACTTGTGCCACAGTCGACCTTCTGTCGGTTCGGACCAGATGGGATAACCTTCGTTGCCCTTGCACATCGATGAACCTTGGGCGCCCAACACCCTGTAACCTTTTTGTGGTTTGTCCCTCCTCAGACCACTGTCGGTAGGTACTCACCACTGCTGACCGGCAGCACCCCACAAGCTTTGCCGTTTCAGAGTTGCTCTGACCCAGTCGTCTGGCCATAACAATTTGGCCCTTGTCAAAGTTGCTCAGGTCTTTACTCCTGCCCAATTCTCCTGCATTCAACATATCAACTTGAAGAACTGACTGTTCATTTGCTGCCTTATATATCGCACCCCTTGACAGGTGTCATTGTAACAATATAATCAATGTTATTCATTTCACCTGTCAGTGGTCATAATGTTTTGGCTCATCAGTGTGTACATATATATATATATATATATATATATATATATATATATATATATATATATATATATATACATATATATATATATATATATATATATATATATACATATATACATATATACATATATATATACATATATACATATATATACATATATACATATATATATATATATATATATATATATATATATATACATATATATATATACATATATATATATATATATATATATATATATATATATATATATATATATATATATATATATATATATATATATATATACATATATATATATATATATATATATATATATATATATATATATATATATATATATATATATATATATATATATATATATATATATATATATATATATATATATATATATATATATATATATATATATATATATATATATATATATATATATATATATATATATATATATATATATATATATATATATATATATATATATATATATATATATATATATATATATTGTTGCGGGCCGATGGTCAGTGACGAGAACGACCACTATGTGGGGAAAGCTTGCGTCATCTCCCACCAAACTCCTGGGAATTGAAGGCCGTCGCTCGGATAACTCAGCGAGCTGGCGGGTCGTCTAACTGACCGTGGACGCCTATATCTCAACCGTGTAGCGTCGGGTCTATTTGTCTATTACCAATTTCCCTAATTAACTTTGCGATTTGGAGTTCCGGGGAAACCATGCCCTCAGCACGTCTTGCTCGAACCGGGTCACTCTAACAACTGTGGTGGAGTTCAAACTTCCAACTACCAACTGCGGGTTCGGGTGCAGCCGAGCGAAAACTGCCAAAGTCTTGCCGGCTGGAATGAACGGATTATCGGGGATAAAACCCCGCCTAAACTC